>NC_036856.1:981314-1090555 GCF_002910315.2 Salvelinus sp. IW2-2015
TTTAAGTGTTTTACAGCGAAAACACAATATAGCATTATATTAGCTTACCACAATAGCCAAACACACAACCGCATTCATTCACCGCAAAGGTAGCGATCGCAAAAAAACAGCAAAAGATATAAAATKAATCACTAACCTTGACCAACTTCATCAGATGACAGTCCTATAACATCAGGTTATACAATACACTTATGTTTTGTTCGAAAATGTGCGTATTTTGAGCTGCAAACCTTGGTTATACATTGTGAATATGTAGCATCGATTCACCAGAATCTCCGGAGAAATTTTGGACAGTCACCTAATCTAATCAAAGAACTCATCATAAACTTTACAAAAAAATACATGTTGGACAGCAAATGAAAGATACACTAGTTCTTAATGCAATCGCCGTGTTAGATTTTTWAAAATAACTTTACCATAACAAACAGCTTACGTTATAGCGAGACAGCGCCCGCAAAAAGGAAGGAAAATACGACTAAACATTTTCCACAGAAATACGAAATAGCATCATAAATGGTTCTTACTTTTGCTGAGCTTCCATCAGAATCTTGTACAAGGAGTCCTTTGTCCAGAATAAATYGTTGTTTGGTTTTAGAATGTCCTCTTCTCCTGTCGAATTAGCAACCTTAGCTAGCCAAGTGGCGCGAAGATGTCCATCTTCACCTAACGCAGAGAACGGAAAACTCCAAAACTCCCGATAAACGTTGAATAATCTGATAAAACTATATTGAAAAAATAATACTTTACGATGATATTATCACATGTATCAAATAAAATCAAAGCCGGAGATATTAGCCGTCTATACCGAACGCTTTTCAGAAGCCAATGCTGATGTCCTTCCCGCGCCTTGGTAGACAAAGGAAATAGTGGTCACGTCATTCCAAGAGCTCTTGTTCGACCTCAGATCAAGCTAGACACCCCATTCCGCCTCCCACTGCCTGTTGACATCTAGTGGAAGGAGTATGAAGTGCATATATATCCATAGATTTCAAGCAAATGAATAGGAAGTCCCTGGAACAGAGCCTCGATTTCAGATGTTTCACTTCCTATTAGGAAGTTTGCTGCAAAATGAGTTCTGTTTTACTCACAGATATAATTCAAACGGTTTTAGAAACTTGAGAGTGTTTTCTATCCAATAGTAATAATAATATGCATATTGTACGATCTAGAATAGAGTACGAGGCAGTTTAATTTGTGCACGATTTTTTACAAAGTGAAAACAGCGCCCCCATATTGACAAGAAGTTTTAAGGAGAAGTATAACTCTAATTCCATGTATAACACTTGTATTTTCATCAACATTTATAATTAGTATTTCTGTAAATAGATGTGGCTCTCTGCACAATCACCTTATGTTTTAGAACTCCTGAACGTAACGCGCCAATGTAAAATGAGATTTTTTTTATATAAATATGCACTTTATCGAAAAAAACATACATGTATTGTGTAACATGAAGTCCTATGAGTGTCATCTGATGAAGATCATCAAAGGTTAGTGATTCATTTTATCTCTATTTGTGCCTTTTGTGACTCCTCTCAATGGCTGGAAAAATGGCTGTGTTTTTCTGTGAGTTGGTGGTGACCTAACATAATCGTTTGTGGTGCTTTCGCTGTAAAGCATTTTTGAAATCAGACACTGTCTGGATTAACGAGAATTGTATCTTCAAAATGGTGTAAAATACTTGTATACTTGAGGAATTTTAATTATGAGATTTTTGCTGTTTTGAATTTGGCGCCCTGCTTATTTGTGAATGTATGAAACCTGTGCCGATGGAAAAATATTTTGATGTGGGGCGCCGTCCTCAAACAATCGCATGGCATGTTTTCGCTGTAATAGCTACTGTAAATCGGACAATGTAGTTCGATTAACAAGAATTTAAGCTTTCAGCCGATATAAGACACTTTCACGTACATAAATGTTATTTTTTTGAATTTCACCAGAAATTGTTCCCCTAGCGGGACTCCTATCCCTAAGAAGGACTACTAGCTTACCTTGCTGTCACTACTCACTCCTGACCTTGTTCGTTGTGATTGAATAGCAAAGACACACCCAAGAAACACCCACATCATATCACACTCCCAAGACAAGTCTCGTTTAGCTTCATTCATCACAGCTAGAATTTCTTAACAAGCTGGCAAATCAGGAAGTACAGCTACCCTTTAAAAGCATAACTAATATAAATGATAGCAAAACAATTTACTTGAGGTGTGACAATGTTAAATAGAGATGGAAAGACAGAGAATGGTTAAACAAAGAAATAGGAACAGATGTTTCAACGTACAGAAAATACATACAGTTTTCATATCCTTTACTCAAAACATGTCTCAGCTTGATTAAGCATAAATATGACTGTTTTTCAGTGGTATACAGGAGACTGTGAAATGTGCTGTCTTTACTCTTCATAAAGGGAGAAAACAGGTGGGTTGTCTTTAAAAAGAAATATTAAACTATATTACCTCAGGGTTCCTAAGCAAATATGATGCGATATTCCTGCATGTTTTTCTGCAGAAGAGAGATAAAGCTCTGTGAATCTGTATATTTGTATTATCTATATTTCTCTGGAATGACTGGCTGAGAACCACATCAGTAAGCCTCGTGCCTGGGTCTAAAATTGCAGGCCTTTTGAAGAGAGAATGTGGGGTCTTCTTATTTCATAAAATTTCCCCCACAGACGTCCAGCAGATATTGTCCTGTATGTGTGTGTGTCCTCTGTGTAGGACACATTTGCTGGATGTGGGGTACAGGTGTTGTTTTTTTGAAAAAAAAACACAAAAAAACGGGGTCCTCCTAATGAGGTAATTATGGTCAGTCGTCAAAATGATTTTGCTCAATCTAAGCGATGCCAATGGTTCTGCTATAATGCAGTTGCAGGCTGAGCCCAACCAGCGAGGGAGCTGTGCTCCAGCACACCTGCTGATTTGGATCCAGCCAAGCACCTGCATCCCCACATCTCTCTCTCTCTCTCCCAACTTTACCCTCATCTCCCAAGCCCCATTTACCTAGATCCACCGCGTGCGTTGTCTCATTTATGTGTGGCTCACAGCTTGCGCTTCTCAGACGGCTCCTGATGACTTTCTTTTCCCCCCCGGTTCCTCTTTGCTGCTTTTGCTGATATTAAAAAGGAGGAAGCAGCTGAGTCTGTGCTTGATAATGAAGTCAAAGCCATTGTAAACAGTTTCGGGATGAGCCGAACCTGGGTAGAGCCAATGATGAGGAGGAAGAGAACAAAGCTGCTATTTTGGGCCCTGCAATTTGTGGTTGTTAGTAACCTAGTTATTTTCACATTTATAAGTAACTTTTAAAGTATTTAATAATGATTCATAGGATCATTCATAAGATGTTTAATATAGGTTCTTATAAACCATTTACTTATTACTAGTTAAGTCTTTTTGTGTGGCCTCATCGAAAGTGTGGGCTATTTATAGTTAATAAATACTTTATACATTTTGAGTGACTAGTGTAATTTCTCACAAAAATATGGATATGCCACTCGTAGACATTCCAGCAGTACCAAATGCTCTTTAAGGTATCTGTCACGCCCTGACCTTTAGAGAGCCTTTTTGTTTCTCTATTTGGTTAGGTCAGGGTGTGATTTGGGTGGGCATTCTATGTTCTATAATTCTTTGTTTTTGGCCAAGTGTGGTTCCCAATCAGAGGCAGCTGTCTATCGTTGTCTCTGCTTGGGAATCATACATAGGTAGCCTGTTTTGCCACCTTAGTTTGTGGGATGTTGTTTTTGTACAGCTCTGTGTAGCCTACCGAACGTTACGTTCGTTTTCCTTTTGTTGTTTTTGGGTGTTCATTTTTAATAAAGATAAAATGTACGCCTACAACGCTGCACTTTGGTCCGATCATTTCGACAAGCGTAACAGAACATCCCACCAAAGAAGGACCAAGCATTGTGGACAGGAGGACTGGACATGGGAGGAGATTCTGATGGGAGAGGTCCCTGGGCGCAGGCTGGAGAGTCTCATCCTTCCAAGGGAGGAGATAGAAGCAGCAAGAGCGGAACGGCGAGGATACGAGGAATTAGAGGAACGGCAACTATACAAGGGGTCACGGCTAGCATGGAAGCCCGAGAGGCAGCTCCAGAAAAAAATGAGGGGGGACACGGGGAGATTGGCAGAGTCAGGGTTTAGACCTGAGCCAACTCCCCGTGCTTATCTTGGAGAGTGTGACCGGTCGGGCGCCGTGTTATGCGGTGAAGCGCACGGTGTCTCCAGTGCGCATTCACAGCCCGGTGCGTTCTGAGCCAGCTCTCCGCATGTGTCATGCTAGAGTGGGCATCCAGCCAGGACGGATTGTGCCAGCACAGCGCTCCTCGTCTCCGGTGCGCCTCTTCGGCCCAGGGCATCCTGCGCCGGCTCTGCGCACTGTGTCTCCGATGCGCTGTCACAGCCCAGTGCCTCCTGTGCCTGCGCTCCGCACGTGCCGGGCCAAAGTGGGCATTCAGCCAGGACGAGTGGTGCCAGCTTTAACTTCTCTAGGGTAGGGGGCAGCATTTTCACGTTTGGATGAAAAGCATACCCAAATTCAACTGCCAGTTACTCATCCCCAGGAGATAAGATATGCATATTATTAGTACTTTTGGATAGAAAACACACTGAAGTTTCTAAAACTGTTTGAATCATGTCTGTGAGTATAACATAACTTATTTAGCAGGCGAAACCCCGAGGACAAACCATTCAGATTTTTGTTGTTGTTGAGGTCACTGTCTTTTGAATGTGCTTTCATTGGGAAACCAAATTTCTATGCGAATTGCTTGCAGTTCCTACGGCTTCCACTAGATGTCAACAATCCTGAGAAATAGGTTGAGGTTATTCCTTTGTGTAATGAAGAAATACGGCCATCTTGAAGTCGAGGCACTCCAGGTGTCCTGAACATGCGCTTCAATCAAACAGAAGGCATGCTACATATCGTTTTAATCCTGTATTGAACACATATCATCCCGTCTTCAATTTTATTGATTATTAACGTGAAAAAATACCTAACGTTGTATTACAAAAGTAGTTTGACATTTTTTGGCAAAGTTTAAAGGTAACCTTTGAGATATTTTGTCGTCACGTTTGAGCAAGTTGGAACCGGTGTTTTTCTGGATCAAATGCGCCAAATAAATTGACATTTTGGATATATATCGACGGAATTAATCGAACAAAAGGACCATTTGTGATGTTTATGGGACATATTGGAGTGCCATCAACAGAAGCTCGTCAAAGGTAAGGCATGAATTATATTTTTATTTCTGCGTTTTGTGTCGCGCTCTGCTGGGTTGAAATGTTTTCTCTCTTTTGTTTACTATAAGTGCTATGCTCAGATATTAGCATCGTATGCTCGCTGAAAAGCCTATTTGAATTCTGACAGCGTTGGCTGGATTCACAATCAGTGTAGCTTTAATTTGGTATCTTTCATGTGTGATATGAAAGTTTGATTTTATAACATTTTTCATAGTTATTCATTTTAATTTGGCGCTCTGCATTTTCTCAGGATTTTTGCCAAGTGATACAGTAGCGTCTTGCTAAACTAGATTTTTGGATATAATATGAACTTTATCGAAAAAAAATACATGTATTGTGTAACATGAAGTCCTATGAGTGTCCACTGATGAAGATTATCAAAGGTTAGTTAATTTTATCTCTATTTCTGCTTTTTGTTAACAGCTCTCTTTAGCTGGAAAAATGGCTGTCTTTTTCTGTGACTTGGCTCATACCTAACATAATCGTTTGGTGTGCTTTCGTCGTAAAACCTTTGAAATCGGACACTTTGGCTGGATTTACAACAAGTGTAGCTTTAAAATGGTATAAATACTTGTATGCTTGAGGAATTTAAATTATGGGATTTCTGTTGTTTTGAATTTGGCGCCCTGCAGTTTCACTGGCTGTTGACGAGGTGGACGCTACCGTCCCACATACCCTAGAGAGGTTAAGCACCAGATCTTCAGTGCTCCCCCACAGCCTAGTGAGTTCTGTGCCTGCTCCAAGAACCAGGCCTCCAGTGTGTCTCCCCAGCCTGTTGAGTCCTGTGCCTGCTCCAAGAACCAGGCCTCCAGTATGTCCCCCTAGCCTGGTGAGTCCTGTGCCTGCTCCACTGGCCAGTCCGGGGCCTGCAGAGAGGGTCCCCAGTTCGGGGCCTGCAGCGAGGGTCCCCCAGTCCGGGGCCTGCAGAGAGGGTCCCCAGTCCGGGGCCTGCAGAGAGGGTCCCCAGTCCGGGGCCTGCAGCGAGGGTCCCCAGTCTGGGGCCTGCAGCGAGGGTCCCCAGTCTGGGGCCTGCAGCGAGGGTCCCCAGTCCGGGGCCTGCAGCGAGGGTCCCCAGTCCGTGGCCTGCAGAGAGGGTTCCCAGTCCGGGGCCTGCAGCGAGGGTTCCCAGTCCGGGGCCTGCTGCGAGGGTCCCCAGTCCGGGGTCTGCGGCGAGGGTCCCCAGTACGGGGCCTGCGGCGAGGGTCCCCAGTCCGGGGCCTGCGGCGAGGGTCCCCAGTCCGGGGTCGGCGATGAGGGTCCCCGCACCAGAGGCGCCACCAAAGTGGGGGGAGCCAGAGGTGGAGCGGGGTCTGCGTCCCGCACCGGAGCTGCCACCAAGAGAGATGCCCAGCCAGACCCTCCCATATAGTGTCAGGTTTGCGGCCAGAGTCCGAACTTTGTGGGGGGGAGGGGGTACGCCCTGACCGTAGAGATCATTTTATTCTCTATGTTTGGTCAGGGTGTGACTCGGGTGGGAAGTCTATGCTTTCTGGTTCTTTGTTTTTGGCCAGGTATGATTCTCAATCAGGGACAGCTGTCTATCGTTGTCTCTGATTGGGAATCAGACTTAGGCAGCCTTTTTTCCTTTTCTCATTTGTGCGATGTTGTCTTTGGTAGTGGCATGTATAGCCTTACAGAGCTTCACGTTCGTTTTGTTTATTGTTTTTGTTGGCGACATTTAAAATAAAAGAATGGACACTTACCACGCTGCACCTTGGTCCGGTCATTTCCTTGACGACGATCGTGACAGACTCAAAATGGACCCTAGAACATATCAATGGTTAAACAATAAGCACACAATACAGAGGATGTTTAGGGATAGATACACATTTACAGAATTGGTACCTGGAAGTAAAATGGGGAAGGGTCATGCTTTTTAATTTCAGTCAAGGGGAGGGTTTAGTATTTTTTTTATCTAGTCCAGGGGAGGGTCATGTCATTTGTTATTGATGTCATTTCAATATTTCTCAGTGTTTTAGAATGTGTTGCTTATTAGGCTATATTTCGATGTGTGCCCGATGCTGCCCATCATCGCTGATTCTCGGCTGGGCGTGCAATATCAAGTGCGCCTGTATGCTATTTAGTGTGGTCTCAATCAAATGATCCATAGCCTATAGGCTATAGCCTGTGAAGTGCATGCTCGGAGAAGCACAGAGCAAGGTTATATTTCTGAGATAGCTGCTGGAATCATGTAAATGAAACTTGGCTGCATTACACACTGCAATGGATATTCCAACCTTGAGCCCCAGCGAGCTCTGGTCTGCTGATCAAAAACTTTTTGGTGTGCTGCTTAACCAATTGCTGTGCTGTGTAGGCCTACGGTGGCAGGAGAGTCAAATACTTTTTGATTAGGCCTAGTCCAAAAAATACAGTATTTTGGTACGAACTACCCTGTAGCCTATGTTCTGTTCCGTTTGAGAAGGAGAGCACAAAGTTGAGAAGAAAGACCAGAGGTCAACTTTGATGGCTTGCTACTATTATAATTGATTTTATTTTAAAAAATGGTTTCTTGCCCATTATATATTTGTCAGAGTTATTGATCTCACAATGAGACAGATTCCAGTAACTTACATTGTGGTGCTGAAACTTGATTGTGCCGCAGCACGATCAATCGGAAATGGACAGCTCATGGTGCTGAAAGTAGGAAAATTCAAGTAGGAATAGTTCATTTCAACCACCTTTATTTTAATTTGACTTTACTAACAACAAGAGAGCTTTGTTTTGGAGCATATTTCTTCCTAAGTAAGAGGTACTGTTTGACAGACAAAATTAGGCTATAGGCTGCTATATCCATAGATTTGTCAGTCAATTCCTCCATCCACCACGCACTCTTTAAATATCCTACCTCCATGTCAGTGAAGGGCTGTGAAGTTAAAACCGAGACTCTAATTGAGGGGATATGAGAGGGTATGCCACATTCCTACCTTTTATTAGCTTAAGATTTTGAAGAAAATAAAACGGATATGATGATATAAAGTGATCTAGCTCTTTGGTCCGTGATGCTTTATGCTAGAAACAAGCTGTAAAATATGTGACTCCGATGCATACAGGAAAGCTACAACTTTCTATAGCCCAGGAGACAAAAACATGGACTTTGTTTGGGAAGTAATCTAATTCTGTCACTATCAATTGATTAAGCTATTCACTTTCTTTATAATGGAAGATGTTTAAACCCAGACAGCTTTTAGGGAAACACTTGTGACCTTCTCTCGTTGGGTTAAGTCACGGAAGAAGAGTAGCCAGCAGTTTTTGTGATGGTAGGCCCAGACAGACTGGGATGGAAAGGTAGGCTTACTCTGTCTGGGGTGGAAAGGTAGGCCTAACTTTATAAAGTACCATGCTCAGATTCCTAATGATGTCTCCGATTGAATTATTTGCACACATGGACCGTTTCGTTGCAAACAAGACACACTGATTTGGCATTGGAGAAATATGATAAGATGAACACAAAGGCCTATCTCTCTGTAATTTCGGTAATTTGTGTAATATTATGTATGATTGCATGAAATGTTTATAAAAAGCAATTATTTCTCGGACCTGCAAATACGATGATAGATTCATGCAATGCTTTTACTATAAAGGAGATCTTTCCACCCTTACTCTTGTCGACGGTGGTTTGCGAACCAATAACCTTCTGGCCCACAGCCCTGTGCAAAATCCCTACATTACCATGTAATGCTTAATGGATGAAGAACAGTTTCTAAAACGGCCTCTCTAAGGCTCTGGTCTGTCCAAGAAGTGAGGTTAAGCAGTAGACATGTTCTCTGCTATCCACTTTATGTTTAATTATTATTTGGGGTATAGGGGAGGGTTTTTCAAGCGTTCAGAAGAGTACGATTTTCTCAATGTAACCCTTATTATAAATAATGTTCACTACCTTAAGAAATTACACTGAACAATTTTTTAAAATTTAAATAAATTCATTAGGCCCTAATCCATGGATTTCACATGACTGGAAATACAGATATGCATCTGTTGGTCAGAGATAAGCATGGATAAGCGTGGATAAGGCATGGATAAGAAAACCAGTCAGTATCTAATGTGACAACCATTTGCCTCCTGCAGCGCGACACATCTCCTTCGCATAGAGTTGATCAGGCTGTTGATTGTGGCCTGTGGAATGTTGTCCCAATCCTCTTGAATGCCTGTGCAAAGTTGCAGGATATTGGTGGGAACTGGAATACGTTGTTGTATACGTCAATAAAAAGCATTCCAAACATGATCAATTGGTTACATGTATGGTGAGTATGCAGGCCATGGAAGAACTGAGACATTTTCAGCTTCCAGTAATTGTGTACAGATCCTTGCGACATGGGGCCATGTATTATCTTGTTGAAACATGAGGTGATGGCGGCGGATGAATGGCACAACAATGGGCCTCAGGATCTCTGTGCATTCAAACTGCCATCGATAAAATGCAATTGTGTTCGTTGTCTGAAGCTTATGCCTGCCCATACCATAACCCCACCGCCAGAATGGGGCACTCTGTTCACAACGTTGACAGCAAAACACTCGCTCACACGCAATACACACTGTCTGTCATCTGACCGGTACAGTTGAAACTGGGATTCAGACGTGAATAGCACAATTCTCCAATGTGCCAGTGGTCATCAAAGGTGAGCATTTGCCCACTGAAGTCAATTACGATGCTGGCGAGCATGACGAGCACTCAGTTGAGCTTCCCTGAGACGGTTTCTGACAGTTTGTGCAGAAATTCCTTGGTTGTGCAAACCCACAGTTTCATCAGTTGTCCGGGTGGCTAGTCTCAGACAATCCCTCAAGTGAAGAAGCCAGATGTGTAGGTCCTGGACTGGAATGGTTACACGTGGCCTGCGGTTTTGTGAACGGTTGGGCGTACTGCCAAATTCTATAAAATGACGTTGGAGGTGGCTTATGGTAGAAAAATTAACAATAAATTCTCTGGAAATAGCTCTGGTGGACATTCTTGGAGTCAGCATGCTACATGCACTTTCCCTCAAAACTTGAGACATCTGTGGCATTGTGTTGTGTGACAAAACTGCACATTAGAGAGGCCTATGATTGTGGACTACAGGAAAAGGAGGACCGAGCACACCCTCATTCTCATCGACGGGGCGGGGCTGTAGTGAAGGAGGTTGAGAGCTTCAAGTTCCTTGGTGTCCACATCACCATCAAACTAACATGATCCAAGCACACCATGACAGTCGTGAAGAAGGCACAACAAAGCCTTTCCCCCTCAGGAGACTGAAAAGATTTGGCATGGATCCTCAAAAAGTTCTACATCTGCACCATCAAGAGCATCCTGACTGGTTGCATCACTGCCTAGTATGGCAACTGTTCGGCCTTCAACCGCAAGGCACTACAGAGGGTACTGTGTATGGCCCAGTACATCACTGGGGCCAAGCTTCCTGCCATCCAGGACCTCTATACCAGGCAGTGTCAGAGGAAGGCCCTAAAAATTGTCAAAGACTACAGCCACCCTAGTCATAGACTGTTCTCTCTGCTACAGCACGGCAAGTTGTACCGGAGCGCCAAGTCTAGGTCCAAAAGGTTTCTTAACTTTTTGGGGATGGGGGCAGCATTCGGAATTTTGGATCAAAAGCGTGCCCAAAGTAAACTGCCTGCAACTCAGGCCCAGAAGCTAGGATATGCATCTAATTGGTAGATTTGGATAGAAAACACTCTACAGTTTCCAGAACTATTAAACTAATGTATGTGAGTATAACAGAACTAAAATGGCAGGCGAAAACCTGAGGAAAATCCATTCAGAAAGTGCTATTATTTTGAAATGGGTGTTTTTCCATTGAAAGCCTATACACCATTTAAAGGGATATGACCCAGATTCCGTTCCCTATAGCTTCCACTAGCTGTGAACAGTCTTTAGACATTGTTTCAGGCCTTTATTCTGCAAAATGAGGGAGAATGAGCAGTTTCAATGAGAGGCCAGTGGAAAATCCCCAACCTGTTTGGTGCGCAATCCCGAGAGCGTGCCTTTCTTGTTTTTCTTTTATATTGACGACGCTATTGTCCGGTTGAAATATTATCGATTATTTAGGCTAAAAACAATCTGAGGATTGATTATAAACATCGTTTGACATGTTTCTACGAACTTTTCGTCTGTCTCTTGTGACCGCATTTGAACCATTGGATTACTGAAAAAAACGTGCCAACAAATTGGATGTTTTTGGATATAAAGACGGACTTTATCGAACAAAACAAACATGTATTGTGTATCTGGGAGTCTTGTGAGTGCAGCCATACGAAGATCATCAATGGTAAGTGATTCATTTTATTGCTATTTCTGACTTTCGTGCCAAATCTACTTGGCTGGTAACTGTTTGTAATGTTTTGTGTGCTTAGCGCTGTCCTCAGATAATCGCATGGTTTGCTTTCGCCGTAAAGCCTTTTGAAATCTGACACGGCGGCTGGATTAACAACAAGTTAACCTGTCTAGCTAGCGGAACTCCTCCCACATTCCACTGAAATTCAAATTCAAATTATAATTTTTTGAAATATTTAACTTTCACACATTAACAAGTCCAATACAGCAAATGAAAGATAAACATCTTGTGAATCCAGTCAACATGTCCGATTTTTAAAATGTTTTACAGCGAAAACACCACGTATATTTAWGTTAGCTCACCACCAAATACAAAAAAGCACAGACATTTTTCACAGCACAGGTAGCTTGCACATAACCAACCAAACTAACCAAGAACCAACCAAACTAACCAAGAAACAACTTTATCAGATGACAGTCTTATAACATGTTATACAATAAATCTATGTTTTGTTCGAAACATTTGCATATTTCAGGTATAAATCAGTTTTACATTGCAGCTACCATCACAGCTACCATCACAAATAGCACCGAAGCAGCCAGAGTAATTATAGAGACCAACGTGAAATACCTAAATACTCATCATAAAACATTTCTGAAAAATGCATGGTGTACAGCAAATGAAAGACAAACATCTTGTGAATCCAGCCAATATTTCCGACTTTTTAAGTGTTTTACAGCGAAAACACAATATAGCATTATATTAGCTTACTACAATAGCCTACCACACAACAGCATTGATTCATGGCAACAGTATTGATAGCGACAAAACCAGCAAAAGATATTAATTATTTCACTAACCTTCATAAACTTCATCAGATGACAGTCCTATAACATCATATTACACAATACATATATGGTTTGTTCGAAAATGTGCATATTTAGAGCTGAAATCCGTGGTTATACATTGTGAAAACTTAGCATCTTTTTCCCAGAATGTCCGGATATATTTCTGACACTCACCTATTCTGACCAAATAACTATTCATAAACTTTACAAAAAAATACATGTTGTATAGGAAATGATAGATACACTAGTTCTTAATGCAATCGCCGTGTTAGAATTCTAAACATAACTTCAGTACGACATGCAGCTTACGTTATAGCGAGAGAGCGCCCAAAATCTGGGCGCAAACTAATAGTAAACATGTTCGACAGATATATGAAATAACATCATAAATGGGTCCTACTTTTGATGATCTTCCATCAGAATGTTGTACAAGGGGTCCTTTGTCCAGAACAATCGTTGTTTGGTTTTAGAATGGCCTTTTTCCCTCTCGAATTAGCAAGCAAATCTAGCCAAGTGGCGCTAAGCTCTCCTTCGTGAACAAACGCAGAGAACGCAACACGCCTAAACTCCCGAAAAAATTTCAATAATCTGATAAAACTATATTGAAAAAACATACTTTACGATGATATTATCACATTCATCAAATAAAATCAAAGCCGGAGATTTAGACGTCTGTAACGATTGCTTTTCAGAAGCTGTTCAAGCCAACAGTAGTGATAACGAATAAACCAGCAAAAGATATAAATTTTTTCACTAACCTTCTCAAACTTCTTCAGATGACAGTCCTATAACATCATATTACACAATACATATATTGTTTGTTCGAAAATGTGCATATTTAGCGGACAAATCGTGGTTATACAATGAGAATAGTAGCCAAGCTGCAACAAAATGTCGGGAGAAATCTTGGGAGAGGCACCTAATCTAATCAATAACTAATCATAAACTTGACAAAAAAATACAGGTTGGACAGCAAATGAAAGATACATTAGTTCTAATGCAACCGCTGTGTTAGATTTTTTAAATTACCGTTACTACGACATACAGCGTGCGCTAAAGCGAGACGCACCGAAATTCATGGCCGAATAATAGTTTTACATTTTTCAACAGAAAACGAATTAACATCATAAATAGTTCTTACTTTTTGATGAGCTTCCATCAGAATCTTGTGCAAGTGGTCCTTTGTCCAGAATCATCGTTGCTCGGTTGTAGATTGCCGTTTCAACTTAGGATTAGCAGCAAACATTAGCCATGTGGCGAAGACGTGTCCAACTCACCATAACGCAGGACAAAGAAATATCAGAAAATCGCAATATACTGATATAAACTGATATAACTCGGTTTAAAATAACTACATTATGATGTCTTTAACACCTATATCGAATAAAATCAGAGCCGGATATATCTAAGGCCTATAACGAGAGCTTTCAGAATGCCATCCTGAGGTCCTCCTCTGCGCCATGACGAACGTTGAAAAGAGCGCACCTCCGGTTCCATGAGCCTTTATATGGCCTCAGATCTGCCTAGCAACACAATTCCAATTCTCACTGCTTACTGACATCTAGGGGAAATCGTATACAGTGCATGTCGACTCATAGATCACATGCAATTTAATAAACTGACCCTGGAACAGAGCATCGATTTCAGATTTCTCACTTCCTGACAGGAAGTTAGCTGCAACTTGAGTTCTGTTTTACTCACAGATATAATCAAACGGTTTTAGAAACTAGAGAGTGTTTTCTATCCAATAGTAATAATAATATGCATATCGTACGAGCAAGAATTGAGTACAAGGCAGTTTAATTTGGGAACTAATTTTTACAAAGTCGAAATGGCCCCCCCTATTGACAAAAACCTTTCAGTCATACCCATCCCGGATCCGGGATTTCTGTCATTAAAAACCCTGACTAGCATAGCGTAGCCTAGCGCCAGAGGGTAATCATAAAATATAATTTCATGAAATCACAAGTGCGATATTGCAAAACACAGCTTAGCCTTTTGTTAATCCATCTGACGTCTCAGATTTTGAAATTATGCTTTCCAGCGAAAGCAATACTTGCATTTGTGTAAATGTATCGATCGCTCGACAAAACAATAAGAACAGCTAGCGCCAGGTAACTCGGTAACAAAAACCAGCAAAGCAATCAAATTAATCGTTTACCTTTGTTGATCTTCGGTTGGTTTCACTCACGAGACTCCCAGTTAGACAGCACATGTTCCTTTTGTTCCATAAAGATATGTTTTATATCCAAATACCTCCGTTTGTTTGAAGCGTCATGTCCAGGAATCCACCGGAAAAAGCGTTCGCGACAACGGCGGAAAAAAACCCAAATTATATCCATAATGTCCACATAAACATGTCAAACGTTGTTTTTGATCCAACTTCATTGTGTTTTTCACATATCTATTCGATAATAAATCAACCGGGACAGTTGGCTTTTCACTAGAAGCGAGAGAGACATTGGCTACCTTTCAGATTTGCGCAAAAATCACCCGGAGAGCCCCCACCTGTCCACTTACCCAATGTGCTCTTGCAGGCTCATCCTTCAAAATAAAGGCCTGAAACTAAATCTAAAGGCTGTTGACACCTTAGGGAAGACATAGAAAAAGAGGTCTTATTGATGTGACTTCACATATGCGATAGGAAGGCATTGGAACACAGAGCTCTCAAAATGAGTGCCACTTCCTGCTTGCAATTTTCTCAGGTTTTCACCTGCAATAAAAGTTCTGTTTAACTCACAAAATTCTTACAGTTTTGGAAACTTCAGAGTGTTTTCTATCCTAATCTGACTATTATATGCATATTCTAGTTTCGGGGGCTGAGAAATAGGCAGTTTAAAATGGGTACGCATATTTTGGCATATGTTAAAATTGCGCCCCCTATCAAGAAGAAGTTAATCTCCCCATGGTGTCAGATTTCAAAAATGATTTACAGCGAAAGCACAACATATGATTATGGTAGGTCAGAGCCAAGTCACAAACACAGACAGCCATTTTTTCAGCCAAGGATAGGAGTCACAAACAGCAGAAATATAGATAAAATTAATCACTAACCTTTGATGATCTTCATCAGATTACACCCATAGGACATCATGTTACACAATACATGTATGTTTTGTTCGATAATGTGCATATTTATATAAAAAAATCTCAGTTTACATTGGCGCGTTACGTGCAGTAATGTTTTGATTCCAAAACATCCGGTGATTTTGCAGAAATACTCATAATAAACATTGATAAAAGATGCAAGTGTTATTCACAAAATTAAATATAAACTTATCCTCTATGCAACCGCTGTGTCAGATTTTAAAAAAACTTTACGGAAAAATTATAATCTGAGAACGGCGCTCAGAACCCAAAATAGCCAAAGAAATAGCCGCAATTTTGGCGTCAACAGAAGCTACAAAAACACTATAAATATTCACTTACCTTCGAATAACTTCATCAGAAGGCACTCCCAGGAATCCCAGTTCGACAATAAATGACTGATTTGTCCCATACAGTTCCATAAAGCCCATCATTTAGCGACTTGCTGTTAGCATGTTCAGCCCAGTAATCCATCTTCATGAATGGCAAAAAGCAAAAACTCAAAAAGTTACGTTACAAGTCGTAGAAACAAGTCAAATGATGTATGCAATCCATATTTAGGATGTTTTTAACATTATTCATCAATAAGGTTCCAACCGGAGAATTTCATTGTCTGAAGAAAAGCATTGGAATGAGAGCATACTCTCTCGTGACCGCGCATCATGAGCCCGAGGCTCTCTGCCAGACCACTCAGTAAAAGAGCTCCTATGAGCCCCTCCTTTATAGTAGAATCCTAAAACCAGTATCTAAATACGGTGACATCTAGTGGAAGCCCTAGGAAGTGCATGCACATCCATAACTAACAGTGATTTCAATTGGCACTGTTTGGATTTCTTCTCAGGTTTCTGTCTGCCATATGAGTTCTGTTATACTCACAGACATCATTCAAACAGTTTTAGAAACTTCAGAGTGTTTTCTATCCAATACTACTAATACTATGCATATATTAGCATCTGGGACAGAGTAGGAGGCAGTTCAGTTTGGGCACGCAATTCATCCAAAAGTGAAAATGCTGCCCCCTTTCCATAAAAAGTTAAGCTTTATTTTGATGTATTGCACTTGTGATTTCATGAAAGTTAAATATTTGTTGTATTTAATTTGAATTTGGCGCTCTGCAATTTCACCGGAAGTTGTCGAGGTGGGACGCTAGCGTCCCACTGATCCATAAGAAGTTCAACTTCTACCTATAACAGCTTCTGCTGTAATGTGGATAAAGAGTTACTTGTCTAACAGAACACAGAGTGTGTTCTTTCATGGAAGCCTCTCAATTATAATCCAGTTAGAATAAGGAATTCCCCAGGGAAGCTGTTTAGGCCCATTGCTTTTTAAATTTTTTATTAACGACATGCCACTGACTTAGAGTAAAGCCCGTGTGTCTATGTAGGCGGATGACACAACACTATACACTTCAGCTACTACAGCGACTGAAATGACTGCAACACTCAACAAAGAGCTGCAGTTAGTTTCAGAGTGGGTGGCAATGAATAAGTTAGCCCTAAATATTTCTAAAACTCAAAGCATTGTATTTGGAACAAAACACTCACTAAACCCTAAACCTCAACTTAATCTTATAATAAATAATGTGGAAATTGAGCAAGTTGAGATGACTAAACTGCTTCAAGTTACCCTAGATTGTAAACTGTCATGGTCAAAACATATTGATGCAGTAGTAGCTAAGATGGGGAGAAGTCTGTCTATAGTAAAGTGATGCTCTGCCTTCTTAAAACCTGTTGAGGATAGAGGGCGCTATTTTCACTTTGGGGAAAAATCGTGCCCAATTTAAACGGCCTCGTACTCTATTCTTGCTCATACAATATGCATATTATTATTACTATTGGATAGAAAACACTCTCAAGTTTCTAAAACCGTTTGAATTATATCTGTGAGTAAAACAGAACTCATTTTGCAGCAAACTTCCTGTCAGAAAGTGAAAAATCKGAATTCGAGGCTCTGTTCCAGGGCCTGCCTACAAATGTGCTTGATATCTATTAGTATACATGCACTTCATACGCCTTCCACTAGATGTCAATAGGCTGTGAGAGGTGAAATGGGGTTTCTAGGTATTTCTATGGTCAAAAGATAGAGCTTGGAATGACATGACCCCAGAATTCCTTTGTTCAGGAAGCGCATAAAGGTCACCAGTATTGGCTTCTGAAAAGCATTCGTTATAGACGTCTTATATCTCCGGCTTTGATTTTATTTGATAAATGTGAAAATATCATCGTAAAGTATGTTTTGTCAATATAGTTTTATTCGATTATTAATTTTTTTTCGGGAGTTTAGGCGTGTTGCGTTCTTTGCGTTTGGTGACGAAGGAGAGCTTAGCGCCACTTGGCTAGTTTTGCTTGCTCATTCGAGAGGGAAAAATGCCATTCTAAAACCAAACAACGATTGTTCTGGACAAAGGACCACTTGTACAACATTCKGATGGAAGATCATCAAAAGTAGGACCCATTTATGATGTTATTTCATATATCTGTCGAACATGTTTACTTTTAGTTTGCGCCCAGATTTTGGGCGCTCTCTCGCAATAACGTAAGCTGCATGTTGTAATGAAGTTMTTTTTAGAATTCTAACACGGCGATTGCATTAAGAACTAGTGTATCTATCATTTCCTATACAACATGTATTTTTTAGTAAAGTTTATGAATAGTTATTTGGTCAGAATAGGTGAGTGTCAGAAAAATATCCGGACATTCTGGGAAAAAGATGTATAACCACGGATTTCAGCTCTAAATATGCACATTTTCGAACAAACCATATATGTATTGTGTAATATGATGTTATAGGACTGTCATCTGATGAAGTTTATGAAGGTTAGTGAAAAAATTAATATATTTTGCTGGTTTATTTGCTATCGCTAACGTGCCTATTGCTATCGCTAACGTGCCTTGATGAATGAATGCGGTTGTGTGGTAGGCTATTGTAGTAAGCTATTATAATGCTATATTGTGTTTTCGCTGTAAAACACTTAAAAAAATCGGAAATATTGGCTGGATTCACAAGATGTTGGTCTTTAATTTGCTGTACACCATGTATTTTTCAGAAATGTTTTATGATGAGTATTTAGGTATTTCACGTTGGTCTCTATAATTACTCTGGCTGCTTCGGTGCTATTTTTGATGGTAGCTGTGATGGTAGCTGCAATGTAAAACTGATTTATACCTCAAATATGCACATTTTTCGAACAAAACATAGATTTATTGTGTAACATGTTATAAGACTGTCATCTGATGAAGTTGTTTCTTGGTTAGTTTGGTTGGTTCTTGGTTAGTTTGGTTGGTTTTGTGCATGCTACCTGTGCTGTGAAAAATGTCTGTACTTTTTTGTATTTGGTGGTGAGCTAACATAAATATACGTGGTGTTTTCGCTGTAAAACATTTTAAAAATCGGACATGTTGACTGGATTCACAAGATGTTTATCTTTCATTTGCTCTATTGGACTTGTTAATGTGTGAAAGTTAAATATTTCAAAAAAAAAAAATTTGAATTTGAATTTCAGTGGAATGTGGGAGGAGTTCCGCTAGCGGAACCCCGGGGCTAGACAGGTTAACAACACTATCAACAAGGCAGGTCCTACAGGCCCTAGTTTTGTTGCACCTTGACTACTGTTCAGACGTTTGGTCAGGTGCCACAAAAAAGGATTTAGGAAAATTGCAATTGGCTCAGAACTGGGCAGCACGGCTGGCCCTTGGATGTACACAGAGAGCTAATACTAATAGTACGCATGTCATTCTCTCCTGGCTGAAAGTGGAGGAGAGATTGACTTCATCACTACTTTTATTTTTGAGAATTATTTACATGTTGAATGCACCGAGCTGTCTGTCTAAACTACTACCACACAGCTCGGACACCATGACATGCCACCAGAGGTCTCTTCACAGTCCCCAAGTCCAGAACAGGCTATGGGAGGCACACAGTACCACATAGAGCCATGAATACATGGAACTCTGTTCCACATCAAGTAACTGACACAAGCAGTAAAATTCGATTTAAAAAACAGATTAAAAAAACACCTTATGAAACTGACTTATGAAACTTATGAAACTGTGACTGTGAAGCAACACAAACATTTTCACTGACACATGCATACACACACACATACACACGATAACATACGCTCTACAGTTGTGGCCAAAAGTTTTGAGAATGACACAAATATTAATTTTCACAAAGTGCTTCAAAGTCTTTAGATATTTTTGTCAGATGTCACTATGGAATACTGAAGTACAATTACAAGCATTTCATAAGTGTCAAAGCTTTTATTGACAATTACACAAAGTTGATGCAAAGAGTCAATATTTGCAGTGTTGACCCTTCTTTTTCAAGACCTCTGCAATCCACCCTGGCATGCTGTCAATTAACTTCTGGGCCACATCCTGACTGATGGCAGCCCATTCTTGCATAATCAATGYTTGGAGTTTGTCAGAATTTGTTTTTTTTTGTTTGTCCACCCGCCTCTTGAGGATTGACCACAAGTTCTCAATGGAATATTGGTCTAGGTAGTTTCCTGGCCATGGACCCAAAATATCGATGTTTTGTTCCCCGAGCCACAGTTATCACTTTTGCCTTATGGCAAGGTGCTCCATCATGCTGGAAAAGGCATTGTTCGTCACCAAACTGTTCCTGGATGTTTTGGAAAAGTTGCTCTCAAAGGATGTGTCGGCAATATTCTTTATTCATGGCTGTGTTCTTAGGCAAAATTGGGAGTGAGCCCACTCCCTTGGCTGAGAAGCAACCCCACACATGAATGGTCTCAGGATGCTTTACTGTTGTCTTCTCTGGACAAGCTTCTTTCCGGATGCCCCAAACAATTGGAAAGGGGATTCATCAGAGAAAATTACTTTACCCCAGTCCTCAGCAGTCTAATCCCTGTACCTTTTGCAGAATATCAGTCTGTCCCTGATGTCCATAATAAATACAAAATAGAAAAGCCATAAGACACCTGAACAGCTAATCAAATGGCTACCCAGACTATTTGCATTGTCACCCCCTTCTTTTATGCTGCTGATACTCTCTGTTTAATATCTATGCGTAGTCACTTAAACTCTACCTACATGTACATATTACATCAATTACCTTGACTAACCTGTGTCCCTGCATATTGACTCTGTACCGGTACTCCGTGTATTTTACTGCTGATCTTTAATTATTTTTTATTTTTGTATGTTTTATTTTTTACTTATAATTTTTTTTAATTAACACTTATTTTTCTTAAAACTGCATTGTTGGTTAAGGGCTTGTAAGTATGTATTTCACTGTAAGGTGTACACCTGTTGTATTCAGCGCATGTGACAAATACATATTTAATTTTTTTTATTTGATTGTTCCCAGCAGAAGGTGGACCTGTGTAATGAGCATGCTGTTTAATCAGCTTCATTATATGCCACACCTGTCAAGTGGATGGATTATCTTGGCAAAGGAGAAATGCTCACTAACAGGGATGTAAACAAATTTGTGCACAACATTTAAGAGAAAAATGATTTTTGTGCATATGGAAAATATCTGGGTTCTTTTTATTTCAGCTCTTGAAACATGGGACCAACACTTTACATGTTGCGGTTACATTTTGTTCAGTTTACAGTATATAGAAGATTTTCTTCCGAAACACTCAAACTGTTGTAAAAGTGTGATGTGTAACTTCAGACACTCTCTATGCTAGTAAAACAAAGATTTTAGTCCGAAAAAGCTAACATACAGTGCATTCGGAAAGTATTCAGACCCCTTCACTTTTCCACGTTTTGTTACGTTACAGCCTTATTCTAAAAATGATTAAATAAACCATCTATACACAATACCCCATAATGACAAAGCGAAAACAGGTTTTTAGCAAGTTTGCAAATGTATTACAAATAAAACCAGAAATACCTTATTTACATAAGTATTCAGACCCTTCGTTGCTATGAGACTCGAAATTGAGCTCAGGTGCATCCTGTTTCAATTGATCATGCTTGAGATGTTTCTACAACTTGATTGGAGTCCACCTTTTTCAAATTGAATTGATTGGACATGATTTGGAAAGGCACACACCTATCTATAGGTCCCACAGTTCACAGGGAAAAAATCAAGCTGTGAGGATGAAGGAATTGTCCTTAGAGCTCTGAGACGGGGTTGTGTTGAGGCACAGATCTAGGGAAGGGTACCAAAAGAATTCTGCAGCATTTAAGGTCCCCAAGAACACAGTGGCCTCAGTCATTCTTAAATGGAAGAAGTTTAGAACCACCAAGACTCTTCATCGTGCTGGCCACCCGACCAAACTGAGCAATCGGGGGAGAAGGGCCTTAGTCAGGGAGGTGACAGAGCTCCTTTGTGGAAATTGGATAACTTTCCAGAAGGATAACCATCTCTGTAGCACTACACCAATCAGGCCTTTATGATAGAGTGGCCAGATGGAAGACACTCCTCAGTAAAAGGCACATGACAGCCCTCTTGGATTTTGCCATAAGGCACCTAAAGGACTCTCAGACCATGAGAAACGTGATTCTCTGGTCTGATGAAACCAAGATGGAACTCTTTGGCCTGAATGCCAAGCGTCACGTCTGGAGGAAACCAGGCACCACTCATGACCTGGAAAATAACATCCCTACGGTGAAGCATGGTGGTGGCAGCATCATGCTGTGGGGATGTTTTTCAGCGGCAGGGACTGTGAGACTAGTGAGGATGAGGGAAAGATGAACAGAGCAAAGTACAGAGAGATCCTTGATGAAAACCTACTAAAGAGCATTCAGGACCTCAGACTGGGGCCAAATGTTCACCTTCCAACAGGACAATGACCCGAAGCAAACAGCCAAGACAATGCAGGAGTGGCTTTGGGACAAGTCTCTGTCTTTGAGTGGCCCAGCCAAAGCCCGGACTTGAACCCGATCTAACATCTCTGAAAATAGCTGTGCAGCGACGCTCCCATCAAACCTGACAGAGCTTGAGAGGATCTTTGCCAAGTTTGTAGTGTCATATACTCTAGGCTGTAATTGCTGCCAAAGGTGCTTCAACAAGGGTCTGAATACTTATGTATATGTAATTTTAAAGATTTTAATTTGTAGTAAATTTGCAAAGAAATTCTAAAAACCTGTTTTTGCTTTGTCATTATGGGGTATTGTGTGTCATTTGATGAAGGAAAAAACTATTGAATACATTTTAGATTAAGGCTGTAATGTAACAAAATGTGGACAAAGTCAAGGGGTCTGAAAACTTTCCGAATGCACTGTAAGCATTTCTCAGCAGTGACTTCTCAACCAAAACCAAAGTGTGAATTTTTCACGCCCTGACCTTAGACACCTGTTTTATTTCTCTATTTGGTGAGGTCAGGGTGTGATATGGGGTGGGCATTCTATGTTTTGTATTTCTTTGGTTTTGGCCGAGTGTGGTTCCCAATCAGAGGCAGCTGTCTATCGTTGTCTCTGATTGGGAATCATACTTAGGTAGCCTGTTTTCCCACCTATGTTGTGGGATCTTGTTTTTGTTAGCTCTGAAGCCTGCAGAACGTGACCTTGGTTATTATTTTTTTTGTTTGGTGTTCTGAGTATTAAAGATCATGAACACTTACCACACTGCACCTTGGTCTACTTCTTCAGACGAGCGTTACAGAATTGCAGTCACTCCTTAGGATAACCGAGAACTCTCACACAGTTTGGTCAGCTGCGTGATTAAGTTCTGTGTTCATACTTTTTAGAAATTGGGCGTTCTGGGCCGAGGGTACGTTGACCTCCTGCTCTTGTCCCGGGAAGAGTGAAGGCTGATACTCTCACCTTTCAAGTTCTCCAATGGGGTCCGGTGGCAGAACTGGGAAGATTGTTCCAGGCATACTCCACCCAGACCAGTTGATGGCTCCAGGTAGTGTGGTTGGTTTAGACCAGGCACCATAAGGTGATTTCCAGGTCTTGGTTGGCCCGCTCCGACTGACCGTTAGTTTGGGGATGGAATCCAGATGACAGACGACCCAATAAGGGTGCAGAATGCCTTCCAGAACTGAGATGAGAAACCTGATCGGAGACCATGTCTATCGGGAGTCTATGGATCCGGAAGACATAGTGCACCATAAGATGGGCCGTCTCCTTGGAAAAAGGTAGTTTGGGGAGAGGGATGAAATGGGCGGCCTTGGAGAACCAATCGACTACTGTCAGAAGGACAGTGTTGCCATCAGACGGAGGGAGCCCAGTGACAAAGTCCAGAGATATATGAGACTAGGAAAAATGAGGGACCGGTAGTGACTGAAGGAGGCCAGAAGGAGTTTGCCGTGGAGTCTTGTTCTGAGCACACACTGTGCATGGGGCAATGAAGACAGATACATCAGGGACCATTGTGGGCCACCAGAAACGTTGTCCGGGGAAGGCTAGTGTACGACGGGGCACTGGATGACAGGTCAGACTGGAAGAATGAGCCCATTCCAGGACTCTGGACCGGACTAGATTAGGGACAAACAGCCGGTTAGCCAGGCCCCCTTCAGGTCCAGGGTGGGAGCGTTGTACCTCATGGACCAGGTTCTCAATACCCCAATCCACAGTGGCAGCAAGGCATAAGGTAGGGAGAATGGTTTCAGAAGTCCAGGGTGTGGCAGAGGAACTGTATAGGCGGGAGAGGGCGTCAGGCTTCAAATTCTTTGGCCCCCACTCCAAAATCCGAAGTATCCACTTCCATCACAAATTGACGTGAGGGGTTCGGATGGATGAGGATGGGTGCTGTTGTGAACTGATGCTTCAGGTCCACAAAGGCTTTGTCGACAGCTGGAGACAATTTGAACAGTACCTAAGGAGAGGTGAGTGCTGAGAGGGGGGTCGCCAGGGTGCTGTATTCCCGAATGAAATGGCGGTAGAAGTTTGCAATCCCAAGAAACTGTTGCAACTGCACCCTGGACGTTGGTTGAGGCTAATCCACCACTGCTTTCACCTCTCCAGGATCCATCTGAACATTGCCCTCAGCAATGACATATCCCAGAAAGGTGATTGTAGAGCGGTGGAACTCACACTTCTCGGCTTTCACGAACAGTTGGTGCTGAAGGACCTGTCTGACATGAAGAACATGTTCTTGTGCAGATCAGAGAAAACCAGGATGTCGTCAAGGTACACGAACACAAACCGTTTTAGCATGTCCTCAAGCACATCATTGACCAAAGCCTGGAAAACAGCGGCGGCATTGCTGAGTCCAAGTGGCATGACTTGGTACTCATAATGTCCACTGGCTGTGTTGAAGGCTGTCTTGCACTCACCTGTCTCGCGCACCTGAACCCGGTGGTAGGAATTTCAAAGGTCCAACTTGGAAAATATGGTGTCCCCCTGGAGAGGTTCAAACGCTGAGGAGAGGAGAGGTAGGGGGTAACGATTCTTGACAGTAATATCATTAAGTCCCCGGTAGTCAATGCACGGACGCAGGGTCTTGTCCTTCTTCTCCACAAAGAAAAACCTTGCACCGGCAGGACATGCAGACGGATGGACAGCCCCAGTGGCCAGAGACTCCTCTATGTACTCCTCCATAGCTTTGGTCTCTGGTCCAGACAGAGAATAAAATCGACCCCGAGTTGGTGTAGTGCCTGGGAGAAGATCAATGGCACAGTTATAAGGATGGTGCGGGGGAGGGGAAGTAGCATGTGCCTTACTGAACACTTCCAGGAGGTCATGGTGTTCTATGGGGATAGCAGAGACTTCCACAGTCTTGCTAACATCCAGAGGAAGACGACTTGAGGAAGGCTGTGCTGCTTGAAGGCAGTGGGAATGGCAAAATGGGCTCCAAGCCAGGATGGAGCTTGTGGTCCAGTCAATCACAGGATTGTGCTTTTGAAGCCAGGAAAATCCCAAAACAACCAGAACATGGGGAGATGCAATGAGGAGGAACTGTATGGTCTCACCCGTAATTGAACGGGCACAGTACTATGGGTGACTTCCCCTATAGAGCGGCCGTGCAGTGCCCAAGCATCCATGGGAACAGAGAGAGGCTGAGTGGGAATACCAAGCTCCGAAGCTATCGTGGCATCCATAAGACATTCATCAGCCCCAGAGTCAATGAGCACTCGGAGAGACTTAGATTGGTCTCCCACAGTCCAAGAGCAAAAAGGAGTGTGCGGGTGATGGGAATTTGGGAACTCCCAGTCTGACTCACCATAGTATTGGTACCCACTAGAGACAAGGGTTTCCTAATAGGGCAGGTACCTATAAAATGTCCTGCTCCTCCACAGTACAGACAACAGTTATTTTCATCTTCGTGAGCGTTCCCCAACTGATAACCTAGCTCTTCCCAACTGCATAGGCTCAGGAGTATACAACTCACCTATCGTAGATTCCCGAGAGTGCTCGGGTGGTTTCGAATCCTCTCGGGAGAGCTGCCTTCGGAAACTTCCAGATTCCCATGGAGGTGAACGTGCCATAGCGGGTGCACGAGTGTGCCCTTAGGCGTCCATACATTTTAATGGTAAGGGTGAAAAGGGAGTCGAGATCCATCGGCAATTCCCGAGCAGCTAGCTCATCCTTTACCTCCTCAGATAATCCGTGCAAAAAAGTATCAAAAAGAGATCCAGGCACTCTCGGTGGCCAACTTGCGAAAATCAACCGCGTAGTCTGCCACACTAAGGGAGTTTTGACGTAAGTCAAGCAATTTACTGGCCACCTTCCTCCTGGAAACCGGAGATTCAAATACCTTTCTCACTTCTGCCATGAATTCCTCCAGATGACCACAAATGGCAGATTGTTGCTCCCAAACTGCCATAGCCCAGGAGAGCGCCCTTCCCAACATTAGTGCAATAATAGATGCTATCTTCGATCTGTCTGAAGGAAACGAAGATGGCTGTAGCTCAAAAATAAGCGAGCACTGAAAAAGAAAACCCCGGCAGGTACAAGGATTCCCCGAATATCGCTCCGGAGATGGTAAGCAGGGTTCTCGGGGAGCCAGGATAGGCTGTACAAACTCACCACAGATAGGGGGAAAATTACTGGGTGATTGGGGTTTTTCAGAGGTAGCAGGTAGCCTCTGAGCAAACTCCCTGATTTGCTCCATAATAGCCTTTAACCCATGGTCGTGGCGTTCCGTCAAGGACCTGAGCCCTTCCAAAAATCCCTGTACCAACTCCTCATGTCTCCTAATGGTGACTCCCTGCAGGGAGGCAGACAGGCTCATGGTCAAGGCAGGCAGAATGGTCAGGCAGGTGCGTACAGAGTCCAGAAACAGGCAAGGGTCAAAACCGGGAGGACTAGAAAAAGGAGAATAGCAAAAGGAGTATGGGAAAAACACACTGGTTGACTTGACACAGAGAGACAGGAAACACAGGGATAAATACACTGGGGAAAATAAGTGACACCTGGAGGGGGTGGAGACAATCACAGGAACAAGTGAAACAGATCAGGGTGTGACCATTTCTACTTGCAAATTATATAAATGTCAGCCTCATTCACATATCAGTATTAATAGAGGAATAACAATCCACTAGAGAAAAACGAGCTGTTCTGCCCAGCGTGTGTAGGCTACATCTCCCTGTTTTATTGTTAGTTGACAACATTAGCAAAACATTCACATTACAATCTTCCTCAAGCCCTTGCCACAGTTTTTTCACAACAGATTTTGTGAATAAAATGTTAGATATATTTCCGTTAACATCCTGTGTTTTGTGCTTATTATTTTACCATTGATATGATCTAAGATTTTTGGAGACATTAAGGAGCATCAGGTATACTGCTGGAATGTTTACCAATGGCATGTTCATATGTTTAGTGAGAAATTACACTGGCCACTGAAAACATTTAGAAAATATAAATAGCCCACACTGAGGCCACGCAATAAGACTTAACTAATGATTAGTAAATGGTTTATTAGGATCTATATTAAACATGTTAAGAATAGAGCAAATATAAATGAATAAATATTTACTAGTCCATTATAACCTCTTTATTATGTGGAATTATTTTAAAGTGCTACCCTACCTTTTAAACTTCATACGGACCAAATGAAAACGGATGCGGCTCACAGGACGTCATTAGGACGTTATTTTAATCCCTTTTGTTCACTGGGAGGAAGCTTGTGTTATTATCTCATTCTGCCAGATGAGAGAGACAGTAGCAGGACTTCGTTTTATTCCAAATCATTGCTAATGATAGCTGCAATGAATGTGAAATATCTTTCAATTTCAAAACAGTTTGCTAATAGGTGACCTATTCCACAACTGAAATTCAGTCAGTGTTCTTGTTAGCCATGGCAATTACTCCAACATGCTCATGAAAAGTGTGAATTAGTGTTTTTCTGTTATTACACACAATTTAGAACTTATACTGCTTATCAATAAAAGGGCTATTGGCCAAAACTGCACTTAACTGCTTATTTGAGCCGCCCCGTCTCTCCTCCGTCCTTCAAGAGAGTGCTGTGTTCCCCACGAGATTGATTCCACCTGAATGGAAGACATAATTTATACAGTGTCTGTGAATTCTGTTGAATTCGTAGGGTAGAGCCTGTCAAATATATCTCAACCATGATAAATAGCCATTTATTGTATAGCTGCAGGAGAGGGCAGGTATGCTGTCAAAGACACTCCAAATGTCTTCTGCGAATGCTGTCTAAGAAATCCAGTCTAGTGAAATCCAGCCGCAGTCACACATGTCTTTGCTATAGACCTGGCAATTGCCATGGTTGACAGATGATCTCAGTCTAGGCAGCCACCTCTGTAAATCACAATCCCACCTTTATGACATCTGTGGCATGTTACTGTAGCTATATACTGTGGCAATTATACTGGCATCTAAATCCTTCATGTAGAAATTGTGGAAGCATTGTCCATTCGTACAACAATGTACGGGAAAACACAGGCCTTGTCTTATTATTGATCAAATGGTGATTGTGAAGGACTCCAATAGATTCAACAGGCAGACAGACAGACATTACGTTTGAACATGATTCAGTGTGTTTCTGTTCCATCCCATACCTCGGAAAAATGTTTGTTTGAATTGTTCAATTTGTGCACTGTGATTGTTGGTTTAATTCTAACCGTAGAACAACTCATTAGGGACTCAGTAATTTCAGCTGGAAGGCAGGGTAGAAGATTGAAGGTTGCTGAAGCAAAATAACACTTACTTCTGGCTGCGTTGACTCACCAACCACGCCTTCTGCGGGTCCTCTGAGACAGACTCAGTGCTGTTTCTAGTTATGATTTTCCAGCCAAGGATAGGTAGAGTGACACAAATGCAAAATATATAAAAAAGGTAGATGAAAATATCTTCTGTTTTAGGATTTTTCCCATCTGCATGAATTATGTGGATTAGGAACCTTACAATGACCTTTATTAACACATGATGGGTTAAATGTAAACCACGGGAACAGCTGCAAGGAAAGTTTGATACAACAACGTTTCTGACTATTACAGTTGATGTATGATGTTCTTAATAATGGTTCTTCACTGTACGACAGACACTATCATCATAACTACATATGTTTGGAATTTTTGGAGCTGATTCCCATCTTTAGATATGGTCTCTGGTTTGGATTAGAGAGTCAACTATCAAATGTGTTCATTGGACCTTTTCACCCCTTCAGTGAAAGCTGAAATGTTTGTTCCTTTCTTTTCTTTGCATAATACAACGCAACACAATGATTCACATTTGATGCCTTTTTATATGTCAGCCGCTTCTTGCACAACTGAAGCATCTAGTGGGTAGACAGATTTTTTGTTGTTGTTGAAATTACTGTTGAAAAGTTATTAGAAAACCATGAATTATCATCCCCAAGCCTGCATCCATTGGGGAAATCGAGAGATTCATGGACACTTCATAGGCCTGTTAGTCTCTCACTAAATGCCCTTTATAATGTCACAGGTGTTCATTTCAGCATAAATAGCAGCGTTATTTATTGCACCGTTTTGAAGAAAAAATATATTTTCTCCGTAGGGAAGCGATGGTTATCTTCCGACATACCACAGCCCACAGTTAAACTGCAACTACCAGGGGAGGCGTAGTTTGCCACAGCACTTTTCAATCGGGCGTGGCAGCGCAAAAAAAGCTTTTTAAAGAGCAGCGTAGCACTGTTTTTTAGACCGATATGCTTTACGATTTGTCAACTTGGGCACAATGTCTCTGTCCTTCAAATCTGTGTGCTGCCGCAGCCTCTTTGCGTGTCTTGACCAGTCAGGTTCACGCACAAAGCTCAAGGCGTGCTCTACACTGTCCTCAGGTATTTTATTTAGCAAGTGTGATAACACATCACTCCTGACAGACACAAGCAAAAACTCATACATGAATGTAGCAGCCTATAAACCTAAACATTAGCTACCTAACATGCTATATTCCATGGAAACAACACTATTTTTAAGTCTGATCAACTATAGGCTACTAACAACAGCAGCTGTATAGTCTAGCCTACTATGTGCCCTGTCCCTCTGGCCAGTGTAAACAAAGCGGTAACATTGTGTATTTATAGCCCATGGTGGTATAAATTATTCGGGAGACTCAGGAATGCTTAATAGGGTTTTTTATTAAGCCCAAATTACGGCGTGCCATGTAAAGGCACAGGGGCGAAGACCAAACAAACACGTAACAAAACACAGGGTAGAAACCCAAAACAAAAGAGCGAGGAGTACCTTGAATAAATAACACACACGCACAATGATTAACACACGGGACGAGACCCGTAATCATCTGCGCAATCCACAATGGCACGAAAGCCAAAACACACAGCACAGGTACTCACACGCACCAACGGACGTTGTAAAAATAATCGACAGCCCAATGGAAACCAAAGGGCACACTTATACAAGTACTAATCATTGGGATTAGGGGACAGATGTGCATAATGAAAGTTCCGGAGGGATCTGTGACACCCATTTGTTTGTGAGAACATGAAAATGGGATCAAATTTGCCTTGTATTCAAACTTGGGCTCCCTAGGTTATCTACATTTTCTCCATCCAAAGTTATTAACTGGAAATAATTAATAAACTAATAACTGACCTTTTTAATTAGGCCTAAGGTTGCATAGGGCAGGACTACATGATGAAAACCTGCATAAATCAAGCTCAGCCCTGTGAGTTTTATTGTCCAATCTTGTTGCTTTCTCTGTGTCAGTGTATAGGAAACCCACCCTAGTCCTTCTTTAAAATATATTTAATATGAACAAATACAGGGAGTTCCTCCTCCCCAAGGCCAGGAGTTTTTCCAGAAGTTTTTTAAATCCATGTGACCTGATTATTTTTTGCAAGAAGAGGAGAGTACACTTTCTAGCTCCGCCCACAACTTCTGTACTTGCCTCCATGCTGCTGTGCTTTTTGTTGCTACTTGTCTACCTGCCACATTTTTAAATTTGAATAACCGTTTAATCAAAACTCATTTAACACATTTACCAACCTCTTAGTTTCTCCTCGCTCAACTTTTTCGCCCCAAACAATTGATCTGGAAATGATTTTACAGGACCTCCACCAGCCGAAAAAGCTAACTAGTAACATTAACACTATGCCATTTAATTGCAGTCGCTGTACTCATAATATACAGGAAAACGAATTGCCTTATGGTGAGGATAGCCATGCTGCAAGCCCAGCTTCAGATGCAATTGTTAGTCTAGGGCAATTTAAGTGTAGGAAAGGATGAAACAGCGTCTGTGCCACCCGTAAGTACAGATAGTAGTATAAATCCCCCCCGCACAGTCCCCGCAGCCAGACAATTTTCTCAAGGCTTCTGGAAAGAAATAGTGTCCACATGGTCAACATGTGTCACTCATACAGCCGACAGAAACGTTCAACTGGTTCTCCCAATTAAACAACGAGTCAGAAGCCAAGCCTTCTTAGGTCTCTCATCTACCTGTTACGGGGTCTGGGCCGCTGAAGCCTCCCACCATAAGCTCTGACAAATTGAAAACCCTAGTCATTTGCGACTCCATTACCCACAATATTAGACTTAAAAAGAATTATCCATCGATCATACACTGTTTAGCATGGGGCAGGGCTACCGTCGTAAAGGTTCATCTGAAGTGGGTGCAGGCTAAGGCTAAAACTGGCAAGTGTGGAGAGTATAGGTGTCATGTTCCTCACCTTATTTCCTTTGTTTAGTCTGTGTTTAGTTGGTCAGGACGTGAGCTGGGTGGGTATATTCTATGTTGTGTGTTTCATTGGGAGGTGTGTCTGATTAGCCTGATATGGTTCTCAATCAGAGGCAGGTGTTTTACGTTGTCTCTGATTGGGAACCATATTTAGGTAGGCTGTGTTCACTGTTTGTTTGTGGGTGATTGTTCTTGTTCGTGCGTTATTTGTGTCTTATTATATTCTCAAGTTCAGGACTGTAGCGTCGTTGGGTTTCGTTTTGTTTATTGTTTTGTTCGTCTTAAAGAAAGTATTCAAATAAATATGGATACATACCATGCTGCGATGTGGTCCTCCTCTCCTTCAACCAACGACGAGAGTCGTTACAATAGGGATATTGTTATCCACTTCGGCACAAACGATGTTAGGATGAAACAGTCAGAGGTCACCAAGCGCTACATAGCTTTAGCGTGTAAATTAGCTAGAAAGATGTGTCGGCATTGAGTAAATGTCTATGGCCCCTCCCAGTTAGAGGGAGGTGATGAGCTCTACAGCAGAGTCTCACAACTCAGTCGCTGGTTGAAAACTGTTTTCTGCCCCTCCCAAAACATAGAATTTGTAGACAATTGGCCCTCTTTCTGGGACTCACCTACAAATAGGACCAGGCCTGGCCTGCTGAGGTGCTCTCATCTTATCTGTCAATATAGACAGGGCTCTAATTCCTCTAGCTCCACAACGAGATAGGGTGCAGGTTTGTGATATCTCACATCTCAAAATAGGTCTACTTAATGTTAGATCCCTAACTTCCAAGGCAGTCATAGTCAATGAACTAATCACTGATCATAATCTTCATGTGATTGGCCTGACTAAAATATGGCTCAAGCCTGGTGACTTCACTGTGTTAAATGAGGCCCCTCCTCTTGGTTACACTAGTGACCATATCCCCCGTGCATCCCGCAAAGGCGGAGGTGTTGCTAACATTTACGACAGCAAATTTAAATCATTTCAATTTCTTGTCATGAAATCTATGCATCCTACTCAATTGCTTTTTATAGCTACTGTTTACAGGCTCCTGGGTCATACAGTGTTCCTCACTGAGTTCCCTGAATTCCTATTGGACCTTGTAGTCATGGCAGATAATATTCACATTTTTGGTGACTTCAAGATTCACATGGAAAAGACCACAGACCCACTCCAAAAGGCTTTCGGAGCCATCATTGACTCACTGGGTTTTGTCCGACATGTCTCCAGAACTACAAATTGCCACAGTCATACCCAGAATCTAGTTATGTCCCATGGAGTAAATATTGATCTAAATGTTTTTCCTCATAATCCTGGACTATCAGACCACCATCTTATTACGTTTGCAATCGCAACAAATAATCTGCCTAGACCCCAACCAAGGATCATCAAAAGCTGTGCTATAAATTCTCGGACAACCCAAAGATTCCTAGATGCCCTTCCAGACTCCCTCCACCAACAGTACCCAAGAGCGTCGGAGGACAAAATCGGTTAACCTCCTAACTGAAAATCTAAATTTCACCTTAATTATACACTAGATACAGTCGCCCCCCCCCCCCCCCAAAAAAAATGTTGGTTGGTAAAATAGGATGATCGAAAAAAAAAAAAAAAAACATGGTATACAGAAAATACCCGAGCCCTTAAGCAAGTTTCCAGAAAATTTGAGCGAAATGGTGCTCCAAACTGGAAGTCTTCCGACTAGCTTGGAAAGACAGTACCGCGCAATACCAAAGAGCCCTCACTGCTGCTCGATCATCCTATTTTACCAACCTAATTGAGGACAATAAGAACAATCCAAAATTGGATTGTTGATACTGTCGCAAAGCTAACTAAAAAGCCACATTCCCCAAGAGAGGATGGCTTTCACTTCAGAAGCGATGAATTCATGAACTTCTTCGTCGAAATGATCACAGAATTTGCGTATTTCTCCAAAGTTAAGTTGTCCTGAGTCTGCACAGAACTGCACAGAACTAGGATCAATTAAGGCACTCAAGTTTTTTATATCCTTTATCTCTTAACACATGAAAATAGTCATGACCTCTGAAACTTTAAGCTGCATACTGGACTATACTCCAGCTAAACTACTGAAAGAGCTACTTCCTGTGCTTGGCCCTCCTATGTTGAACATAGTAAATGGCTCCCTATCCTCCGGATGTGTACCAAACTCACTAAAAGCCAGAAGAGGACTGGCCACCCCTCAGAGCCTGGTTCTTCTCTAGGTTTCTTCCTAGGTTCCTGCCTTTCTTGGGTGTTTTTCCTAGCCACTGTGCTTCTACAGTACATCTGCATTGCTTGCTGTTAGGGGTTATAGGCTAGTTTTCTGTATAGCACTTTGTGACATCTGCTGATGTAAGGGCTTTATAAATACATTGATAAATGATCCCATCATAGCCCAATTAACCTTTTTACCATCTAAAGTCTGGAGTTTTATTTGGTTAAGTTACCAGATCAGGAAAAACAAATGGGCCCCACCAAAAAATCACCACACCACTCTGGGACCTCTGGCAGCTACTCGTATAATGTATTGAACTGGCACAGTACATTGTGGAGAGGTGAAACATTGATCTTTCTATAGCAGAATGTACAGTATTTCTTAGAATTTCCTAGAATTCTGGAATTGTTAACATGGTATTAAAATCTCTTCACACAAAAAATAGTTGCATGTGTCTTTAAATTATGAAATACTGTAACTTCAGCCTTCACTACAGACATCCATCCTGGTCCAAGTTTGCTTTTGCCAGATGGTCATAAATCCAATGTGTTAGTGACACTTTTTTGGATGGATATTAACAGCTATGTCCTGGTCAGCCTTAGCCACCTGTTACTGTGATGAAAGATGTTACTGTGATGGCTCAAGTAATTGTTGAAAGTATGTGACTACTTAGACTGTAAATGCTAGTGAATGTATGCGAGGCATTTATCACGACTGCACATCGTCACCTGTTGTAAGAAACAGGGCGAGCATGGACTAATAGGCTGTCTGCTCCTACTCAGAGCACCAAGTCAGGGTTAGCTGTTAGCTTACGGATTGACATCTTGGTTAGTCATGGTCCCGCCTTAGACCATTAACTGCACCTGCCGTCCATTATATTTGGATTTTAACGTTGGCTATTTTCCTGTGTGGGTTGCACTCAACTTCTGTGAAGTTACTGTAACTTTTATCATCTATGTTTACATTTTTCATATACTGAACTTGGGGCAGGCATGCATAATGTAGTGTCAAGGAGACTTTTAATCTGTTAAAATTGTGCTGAGCAGGAACCTTGAGAAAAGGAATCTAAAAACAGTTTCATTATTGAAACTATTGATACTGAAAGAACAGGATAGTTTATGTATATTCACACTCACACTCATGCACACACACACAGATACTATTTGCAAAGATCCCTTCTCATTAGATTTGTCTCATCCGCCAACATCCTGTCTGAGCATGAAACATTTTTTATCACACCAGACATGTTGTCCCCGATGTTTGAAAAAAAGTGTTTGATGATTGTATTATCCAGACAGCTGAGCAAGGCTGGCAAAGCAATACTAACATAATGCAACTTTTTAATCACAAGGGAAGTTCAATTCATGCCACTGTATCTGTATCATTTCTTCTGGAGGTATATGAACATAAAATCACCAGTAGGGGAGAGAGGGGTAAGTTGAGCCATTTTCTTACATTCAGCATCACTCTGTCAAGGGGAAATAGTATTATTTCTAACAAAGATATCTACATACATTTTAAGATGTTGTGTATGCCTGGAAATAATCTGAATTCATGTAAACATTACAGTTTTGAAAACATAGCTTTTCCAAATAAAGTGGTCTCTTGGCACAATTTACCTCGTGTATGGGAGAATGAGGCAGGATAAGTTAAGCCAGTTACACATTTCTGTACTGACTTAAATATTACCACTACATTTTTAAAACCATGTCTGTCTTTATTTTCGAAACACAATTCAACACAATCACAAAAGTTGTTTTGTGTTTTAATACGTTCAAGCATGTTTTAACACTGGCTTAACACCTAGCAAACACTTTGTACTTTGTTGGACACTTGTTGCCTTGTTGTTACTTCATATCTCAATGACAATGACTTACATTATGCCTGGGAAGAAAACACTTCAATTTGCTCAACTTTCCATTGGCTCAATCACTGGCTCAATTTACCCCATGGCCATTGGCTCAACTTATCCCAAGGTAAACATTAGCCCACACAGCTACAAGGAAGAACTTTCATGCTAGGTTTAGGACCTCGCATTGAAGCTTATAGAGACCCCAACTGATGTATAGAACAATCTTCAAATTATGTACTTTGTTTTAGATACAAGCGTCATGAAACCTCTAACACAATAAATTCATTTGTTTTATGGACCTAATGTGCTTACTACTTTTTCCCATGTGGTTTCTTCCTTCACAGACTTGAAGGAAGATGACCTCTTCCTAAATCTTTCAAATCAAATCAAAAGAAAATTGGCGCAACAAGTGTAGACTTTACTGTGAAATGCTTACTAACAAGCCCCTAACCAGTAGTTATTTGGTCATATTATTATTTTGTTTATGGTTTTCTAGAAACACAGGTAGTTCAACTTACCCCTTCGGCTCAATGTAACCCTAACTGATGTAGTAAAGTCAGCTGTGCCTTTGAAATGTCTCATCTATAGAAATGTGAAACAAAAGCCATTGTCACTTTAAGGGTCCAAATGTCTGTGATGAAGCTGTCATTTGCTTCTACAACATTGGTCAGCAAGATCGTATAATGACCTATAAGTGCAAGGACTAATACTTAATGCATTATGATTGTGTAAAACTGTCACCCGATCCCAAGAGACATGCCTGAATATAACCTGGTGTCAGGGCAATTGCGTTACATTAGGTTAAATAAAAAATGGAATAGCGGCCATACAATATTATATGAATTAGAGGACATATAGAATCATACTTCTTACCCGGTCGTACAGTAGCATAGGAATTGGATGAGGTAACTTGTCATATATCTTGGAGGATATATATTATGTATTTCTCTGAGACCAGTTTGCTTGTTCCGTTGTAACAACAAAGGACAATTTCTGGGAGAATTTACGCTGTTAACAAAGGTTAGGATAATTTCCGTAAAAGGTTAGGCAAACTAAAACGAAAAAGGTTAGGATAATTAAGTTAAGGTTAGGGAATGGCTTAGCTAAAATGCTACAATTGTCCCCGAATTGCACTCAAACACGCAAACTTTGGATCGCTAGACAGTCGCGGTATACACTCACCCACGCTCCCCGACCAACCTCCCTACTTTTGTTTCTGTCTAAAGTACATAACTAGATTATTCGTACATATCATATGGGGTGGGAAAAAATACGTATAGTATGCCTTGTATGGCTTTGAGGCCAGGCTGCTGAATGGGTTGCTGATGGTGTCACAGTGAAGCTAAGTAGAAAGGAAGTACTAGTGCCAATATAACCTAATGTCAAAATGTGCATTGTTGTGATATGTACGTTAATTGACGTGTTAAAACATTTGCAGCATATAATTATAAAATGTGGCATTAATAAAATAAAGTGACTGTTTCTCAGAAAACACTTAACCAGAACAGAAATGACTTGGCATGTTCAACTTTACACCTGCCAGAAAACAAAACGTGTGCCTGTAAAAAGTTAAAATAAAGTCAACTATTTTTGCTATTTTGTTAAAAAATACTTTCAATGAAGCTGAGAAAACTAGGTTGCTGTATTACTACACAGTACTATTCTGGAAGAAAAGACTCTTCTGTGAATATATTGCCACAGGTTCATGGAATGAGTATTTATTGGAATCTGTGGCAGAAATACCACAGTCTATAACTCAGTGTTTTAGATAGCTATGACTATCGATTGGCTGGCACACATTATACAATGATGCCTTGGGCTTGGGGTCACCACAGTGTGCCTTGATCATGTGACAGTGTGCCATGATCAATGGGAGTTGAACTGTGCTGTCCTTTACTCCCCTGACCCGGTAATACCTTGAGCTGTGTAAGATATCCCTGACAGAGATGGCTGATTAGCTAATCTCCTAGAGTGATTCCCCGAGACACATTCCCTCCATAGCTATACTCTTAAAGCGGCAATCAGCAATTCAAACAATAACATAACCCCCTCCCTGCCTCTGTTTTGGATGAAAAGCTGCAGGATGGGCCTGGGGAAATGTAACCACACGCAAATTCATAGACAGAGCTATTGATGCAAGGACTGACTATTCAATATATCACATTCATAGTTTAAAGCATGTTTTTAGGCAATACAGTTATACACCCTTCAGCTCCACTCTACCCCATCTATCTCCGAACACCATCCAGTTTTGATTTATCTTTGCCATATATTTTTCAACTGTGCTGTGTGGTTTCACAAAAGTTCTGAACCTTTCTATTCTCGTAGTTTAAAGAGATTGTAAATTGAAGATTAACATTGTCGCTAAGAGTATTATTATATTATTGATCGATTGACTATGACTTTTCAGATCACCCAGCAGTGCTATTTGCAGAGTTAACTCCAAGTAAATGCTGCAATTCTTCAGCCATTCCTGAACCTGCGACCAAAAACAAGCTACATATGGACAGTACCAAAACAAATGATCTAATGATTCTCTCTTCACAGCAAAATCTGCCGAGCTGGAATGGTTGTATACACCATATATATAGCATTCTATTGGTTGCAATACTTTTGTGTATTAATTTAAATTGAAAACTCAAAGTTATCCTGCGTCGTTTTGTGTATCAGTTCATAAACTATGTGCCACGGAATCGGTGCATCGAAAATCGGTTACCAACAAATTTTTTGGTATACTTTTTTATTCATCACAATTTTATTTAACCAATTTTGGTCTTTCATGCAGGGCCAACAGACAAGTTTCTTACTTTCCTCTTCCATTTTTGCGGTAATGCTGCAATTAATTGGTTGTAATTTTGGATAGAGCAAGCATCTCCATATATTTTTGTTAGCTGCATGTGTGACATAACTCCACCAGTCCTGTTTATGATATAATTTACAAAGATTATAAAGTTGTTGTTTTTTTTTCTCCCAAAAAGTTTTTTTAGAATCAATTAGTATATTTGAGTTTAAGCATAATATTTATTTTAATATTTGTTCCTTCTTTTCTAGTGGATTAAACTGAAATTGCAACCAACTTTATACGGCTTGTTTTAAAAATAGCCGATCATTTCACTTTCAAATAACTGAAAGTGAGAGGTTACAATCTTAATAAAGGGAAAAATGCCATTCTATCTAATCTGCCAGCTAGAGAACCGGTTCTGATTTAAGTATAGCTTTTGTATGACTGAAGCCCATTATTTAGAGTTATAATGCTTTAATATTGAGTAATTTGCCCTCTGAATTCATATTTATTATATAAATAGGTCCGTGTAACTTTGTCTGGCTTGCCATTCCAAATAAAATGTAAGATTTTTTACTCATATATTTTTTTTTTTAAAGGTTAGGTGTAGGCAAATAGGTCAACTGGGATATGACTAAAGAGTTCATCAGGGTGACAAATAGACAGGTATTTTCCTTTTCATGGTAGTATTAATATTTATTGTAGTGAGATAACTTCTTTCTTTTGGGACATGAAGTGTGATCACTTCACCGTCAGACCATTTTATGGGTAAAAGTAAACATTTTTAGGGATCCAATACGTAATCATCATAATTTGGTTGTAATCAAGAGAGGTTAGAAGCATTATCTAGATCCTCTAGGAGGCTATGGAGGGATACAAATTGTGGATTTAAAAGAAAACATGAATCATCATGTCTAGCCCATTGATATTATTGTGGGATCTGATTTTAATAGCTAACATTTTGATGGACAAAATAAATAGATATGCCGATAGTGGAGAACCTTGTTTTACTGCTCGACAGCTTAATACTTTCTAAGAAGTAGCCATTATTCACTATTTTACACCTAGGGTTACTATACATAACTTTAACCCATTGTTTAAGAGATTCTACAAAGTTGAAATATTCCAAGTCAGCTATACAGTGCATACCAGGCCTGATTTCACAGATTTTTCATAGTGTTCTATTGTTTTCAGCACTTGTCTTATGTTATCTCCAATGTAAAAACCTGTCTGATTAGGATGAATAATATCCGTCACTACCTTTTTTATTCGATGCCCTATGCATTTTGCTAGAGTTTTATGTCACAACTGTCACGTTCCTGACCTGTTTTCTATTGTTTTGTATGTGTTTAGTTGGTCAGGGCGTGAGTTGGGATGGGCAGTCTGTGTTGTTTGTTCTATGTGGGAGTGTGTTGGTTAATTAGCCTTATATGGTTCTCAATCAGGGACAGGTGTTATTCATTTCCTCTGATTGAGAATCATATATAGGTTGGCTGTTCTCACTGTTTGTTTGTGGGTGATTGTCTTCCGTGTCTGTGCACCACACGGGACTGTTTTCGGTTTGTTCGTTTTATGTAGTCTATTCCTGTTCGTGAGTTCTTTCGTGTCTTTATGTAAGTTCCATGTTCAGGTTTCGTCTACGTCGTTTTCTTATTTTGTAAGTTATTCAAGTGTTCTTCGTGTTTCGTCTTTATTTAATAAATTCATTATGTCATCATACCTCGCTGCGTATTGGTCCACCGATCCTTCTCTCCTCTCCTCGTCCGAGGAGGAGGAAGAGCTAGAGCACCGTTACAACAACATTGAAGTGTAAGGGGTCTTCAATTTTTTTAATGTGCTGGAACTTTATATTTACCATCTGGGTCCTGTTTTAGTAATACGGAAATCAGACCTTCTGGTTGAGTATCTGATAATCTACCATTTTTATAGGAGTGGTTAGAATATGCTAATAACGGTCCTCTGAGTACATCCCCCAAAAATGTACATACCTCAACTAGTATGCTATCCAGCCCTGGAGCTTGATATTTAAAAATAATATATCTTTCTTGAATAAGTTCTTCCAATTCTTTTTATTCATCCTCACCCATGTGGAAAATATGTAAGAGTAATGTATAAGGCAATTATTTGATGGTCCGACCGCATTCTGTTCCCTATCAACAATTGTTTTACTTCTGGTGCCAGCGAGAATGACACATGAAAGTAATCATGACGACTAGCTTGATTGAGCCATGTATATCTTACTAGGTGAAGATATTTAAGCCATATATCCACTAGTTCCAATATATCCATAATGTTCGTGATTTTCTTAAGTGCACAAGGGTAATAGTTTGTAATGTGATTTCCTTTAAGATCCATTGAGGTATTTAAAACCGTTATATAATTTCCAACCATAATAATAGAGTCTTGTATAATTTGTAGGCTTGATAAATTATTATATACTTTACATTTTGTAAGAAACATCTGTTTATGGTCCAATAAAATATTTAAGGACTCCATCTAGCTTGCGGGTCCCGTTTGGACAATTTGCACATTTGGATTATTGTTGATGTTAATTAATATCATCACTATTTTTGAGTTCTTTGCCCATTGGAGAAGTATATTTAGCCAACTCCTCAGTCCTTTTTCCACAACTTAATCTAAAACTTTTGAATGAGTTTCCTGTAAAAAATAGATATTAAATTCCTTCTCTTTTAGCCAGGTAAATACTGATCGTCTTTTCTTATCTGCTAAAACATTACAATTATAACTGTCTATTATAAGTTTCATGTTTATTTATTTTAATATATTAAAAAGTGCCACGATGATTGAGTGTCCATACCATGATATTTGCGCTGCTACTGAGTAAACCTCCAGTTGTTCTCAACTATTCTACCCGCTAAAACCTCCTTCCATTTCAAGTTGGGCTGTCGTCCAGTGACTGGCAAACCACTCCTGTCCACCTGGATCCTAGGGCCTTTGAGAGATTGGGACCCATCCTTTAAAAATTGCACACAGTGCCAACTACAAAACAGAAATAGATGAACAGCCAAAAGCATTTCCAACGCCCTCACCTCGATTGTATTGTATACTATGTGTATATATATATACAGTTGACTGTGCCATTGGAAAATTCCAGAAAATGATGTCATGGCTTTAGAAGCTTCTGATAGGCTAATTGACATCATTTGAGTCAATTGGAGGTGTACCTGTGGATGTATTTCGAGGCCTACCTTCAAATTCAGTACCTCTTTGCATGACATCATGGGAAAATCAAAAGAAATCAGCCAAGACCTCAGAAAAACAATTGTAGACCTCCACAAGTCTGGTTCATCCTTGGGAGTAATTTCCAAACGCCTGAAGGTACCACGTTCATCTGTACAAATAATAGTATGCAAGTATAAACACCATGGGACCACGCAGCCGTTATACCGCTCAGGAAGGAGACGCGTTCTGTCTCCTAGAGATGAATGTACTTTGGTGCAAAAAGTGTTAATAAATCCCAGAACAACAGCAAAGAACATTGTGAAGATGCTTTGTGAAAAGTATTTACATCATCAGGAAAACGAGTCCTATATCGACATAACCTGAAAGGCCGCTCAGCAAGGATGAAGCCACTGATCCAAAACCACCATAGTGCCCAACTACGGTTTGCAACTGCACAAGGGGACAAAGATCGTACTTGGTCTGATGAAACAAAAATAGAACTGTTTGGCCATAATGACCATCGTTATCTTTGGAGGAAAAAGGGGGAGGCTTGCAAGCCAAAGGGGTTGCAGCATCATGTTGTGGGGGTGCTTTGCTGCAGGAGGGACTGGTGCACTTCGCAAAATAGATGGCATCATGAGAAAGGAAAATGATGCGGATATATTGAAGCAACATCTCAAGACGTCAGTCAGGAAGTTAAAGCTTGGTCTCAAATGGGTCTTCCAAATGGACAATGACCCCAAGCATACTTCCAAAGTTGTGGCAAAATGGCTTAAGAACAACAAAGTCAAGGTATTGGAGTGGCAATCACAAAGCCCTGACCTCAATCCTACAGAAAATGTGTGGGCAGAATTGAAAAAGTGTGTGCGAGCGAGGAGGCCTACAAACCTGACTCAGTTACACCAGCTCTGTCAGGAGGAATGGGCCAAAATTCACCCAACTTATTGTGGGAAGCTTGTGGAAGGCTATCCGAAACGTTTGACCAAAGTTAAACAATTTAAAGGCAATGCTACCAAATACTAATTGAGTTTATGTAAACTTCTGACCCACTCGGAATGTAATGAAATAAATAAAATCTGAAATAAATCATTCTCTATACTATTATTGTGACTTTTACATTCTTAAAATAAGTGGTGATCCTAACTGACCGAAGACAGGGAATGTTTACTAGGATTAAATGTCAGGAATTGTGAAAAACTGAGTTTAAATGTATTTGGCTAAGGTGTATGTAAACTTCTGACGAGGTCCTTTATACAAAGGTGTCACGACATGGCCTTATCTTTGTTCTCTTTATTATTTTGGTTAGGTCAGGGTGTGACAAGGGTGGTTTGTGTGTTTTTGTCTCGTCTAGGGTGTTTGTACTGTCTAGGGTTTTTTTGTAGAGTTATGGGGTTGTGTTCATTATAGGTGTTAATGTAAGTCTATGGTTGCCTAGATTGGTTCTCAATTAGAGGCAGGTGTTTATCGTTGTCTCTGGGAAACATATTTAGGCAGCCATGTTCTTTGGGTATTTTGTGGGTGATTGTTTCCTGTGTCAGTGTTTGTGCCACACGGGACTGTTACGGTTTGTTCACGTTTATTGTTTTTGTATTGGTGTTCATAGTTCAGTTTTCTATATTAAAACATGGATACCTACCACGCTGCGTATTGGTCCGATCCTTGTTACACCTCTTCAGAGGAAGAAGAGGAAGACAGCCGTGACAGAAGGATTGTTACTTACAAAAATTACATCTTCTAGCAAGCAATTCTTGTTTTGGTAATCAATTATTGTGATTGATCCTTTACTGTTATTACCCCTTAGCAACAGATGTAGAGTACAAATATACACTCTCCCCACCCTTCCCCCCAAAAAACAAACACAATTTAAAATGTTCAACAGTTGTTCCATCCCCGAACCCAAATCAAGAGAAGACTTGATGTGCGAATGCATATACAGTTGTAGCTCTTCGAGAAGGTATGCAAAATTGAGCAAGAATGGGGAGATTTGCTAAACCAATGTCAAGTCCTAGCTGATGGAGATCAGATACACCCCTTCCCCTGAAACACACACACGCTGGTCCCCCGTGATGACTATATTTCCCATTCATCTCTGAGCAGTCAGACCTTTTGATTATTTTGTACCGCCAGGGCTACAATAATTTACTCCCTCTCAGATTATCTGAGTGTGGCCCCTTCTCCATAGGTTACTGCATCTAGTTTTGCCAGCACTGCCACTACCTGCATAGGAGTCTCCACCAGAATTCCCACCGGTTAAGTACAAGGTCGTCAAGGTTGTCATTAGCAGCTTTGAGAAATTCCTTGTACATTATGCCCACCGCTTCTCAGTACATCGTGCAGACAGGAATAAAGAAGAAGAAAGGCGGAGGTGTGTGTTTCATTATTAACTACTCATTGTGTGATTGTGACAATGTACAGGAACTCAAGTATTTTTATTCATCCGACCTAGAATACCTCACAATCAAATGCCGACCATATTACCTCCCAAGAGAATTCTCTTCGGTTATAGTCACTGCCGTGTATAGTCCCCCTCAAGCGGATACCTCGACGGCCCTCAAGGAACTACACTGGACTTTGCTTAAACTGAAACCAACATATCCTGAGGCCAGATTTATTGTAGCCAGGGACTTTAACAAAGCAAATGTGAGAAAAACGCTACTGAAGTTCTAGCAACACATTGCCTCTAGTACTCGCACTTCAAAAACTCTAGACCATTGTTACTCTCCCTTCCGGGATGGCTACAAGGCGTTCCCCCGCCCTCCCTTCGTCAAATAAGATCACGACTCCATCCTGCTCCTCCCTTCCTATAGGCAGAAACTCAAACAGGAAGTATCCGTACTAAGGTCTATTCAACGCTGGTCTGACTAATCAGAATCTATGCTTCAAGATTGTTTTGATCATGCAGACTGGGATATGTTCCGGGTTGCCTCTGACAATAACATTTAAATATGCACTGACACAATGAATGAGTTCATCAAGAAGTGTATAGGGGATGTTGCTCCCACTGTAACTATTAAAACCATTCTAAACCAAAAACTGTGAATAGATGGCAGCATTCGTGCAAAACTGAAATCGTGGACCACCGCATTTAACCACGGCAAGGTGACTGGGAATATGTTTGAATACAAACAGTGCAGTTGAGCCCACAGTAAGGCAATCAAACAGGCAAAACATCAGTACAGAGACAAAGTGGAGTTGCAATTCAATGGCTTAGACAAGAGACGTATGTGGCAGAGACACCAGACAGTCATGGATTACAAAAGGAAAACCAGCCACGTCGCGGACACTGACATCTTTCTCCCGGACAAGCTAAACACCTTCTTCGCCAGTTTTGAGGATAACACAGCGCCACCAGCGCGGGCCGCTCCCGAGGACTGTGGGCTCCTGTTGTCTATGGCCAATGTGAGTAAGACGTTTAAGCGTGTTTACCCCAATTGCTTCATGATGTCCACCATTGCTCCTGTACCCGAGAAAGCAAAGGTAACTGAACAAATTAATATTGCCCCGTATCACTCACTTCTGCCTTCATGAAGTGCTTTGAGAGGCAAGTTAAGGATGAAATCGCTTCCAACTTACCTGACACCCTAGACCATCTTCAATTTGCATACCGCCCCAATAGATCCACAGACAATGCAATAGCCATCGCACAGCACACAGAGGAATACCTATATAAGAATGCTGTTCATTGACTACAGCTCAGCCTTCAACACCATAGTACCCTCCAACCTCATCATTATACTCGGGGCCCTGGGTCTGAACCCCGCCCTGTGCAACTGGGTCCTGGACTTCCTGACGGTCCACCCCCAGGTGGTGAAGGTAGAAAACAAAACCCCCACTGCACTGATCCTCAACTCAGGGGCCCCAAAGGGGTACGTACTCAGCCCCCTCCTGTACTCTCTGTTCACCCATAGCTGCGAGGCCAAGCACGCCTCCTAATTAATCATCAAGTTTGCAGACACAACAGTAGTAGGCCTGATTACCAACAATGACGAGACAGTCTACAGGGAGGAGGTGAGGGCCCTGGCGGAGTGGTGCCAGGAAATTAATGTCTCCCTCAACGTCAACAAAATTAAGGAGCTGATTGTGGACTTCAGGAGACAGCAAAGGGAGCACGCCCCCATCCACATCGATGGGGCCAGAGTGGAGAAAGTGAAAAGCTTTAAGTTCCTCTGTGTATACATCACTGCCCTAAGTAAATAGACATTGAATCACTAGTCACTTCAATAATGGAACACTGGTCACTTTAATAATGTTTACACACTGTTTTACTAATTTCATATGTATACAGTGCATTCAGAAAGTATTCAGACCCCTTCACTTTTTACACAATTTGTTATGTTATAGCCTTATTCTAACATGAATTATATAAAAACAATTCCTCATCAATCTACACACAATGCCCCATTATAACAAATCAAAACAGGTTTTTAGAAATTTGTGCAAAAAACTGAAATACCTTATTTACACAAGTATTCAGACCATTTGCTATGAGAATCAACATTGAGCTTAGGTGCATCCTGTTTTCATTGATCATCCTTGAGATGTTTTTACAGCTTGATTGGAGTCCACCTTTGGTAAATTCAATTGTTTGTACATGATTTGGAAAGGCACACATCTGTCTATATAAGGTCCCACTGTTGGCAGTGCATGTCAGAACAAAAACCAAGCCATGAGGTCAAAGGAATTGTCCGTAGAGCTCCGAGACAATATTGTATCGAGGCACAGATCTGGGGAAGGGTACTAAAACATTTCTGCAGCATTTAAGCTCCCCAAGAAAACAATGGCCTCCATCATTTTTAAATGAAATACGTGGGAGAAGGGCCTTGCTCAGGGAGGTTACCAAGATCCCAATGGTCACTCTGACAGAGCGCCAGAGTTCCTCTGTGGAAATGGGCGAACCTTCCAGAAGGACAACCATCTCTGCAGCACTCCACCAATTAGGCCTTTACGGTAGAGTGGCCAGACGAAAGCCACTCCTCAGTAAAAGGCACATGACAACCCGCTTAGAGTTTGCAAAAAGGCACCTAATGGACTCTCGGACCATTTGAAACAATATGCTCTGGTCTGATGAAACCAAGATTGAACTCTTTGGCCTGCATGCCAGGCATCACATATGGATTAATCCTGGCACCATCCCTACAGTGAAGCATGGTGGTGGCGGCATCATGTTGTGGGGATGTTTTTCAGAGGCAGGGACTGGGAGACTAGTCAGGAAAACCTGCTCCAGAGTGCTCAGGACCTCAGACTGCGGCGAAGGTTCACCTTCCAACAGGACAACGACCCTAAGCACAAAACCAAGACAACTTAGGAGTGGCTTTGAGACAAGTCTCTGAATGTCCTTGAGTGGCTCAGCCAGAGCCTGGACTTGAACCCGCTCGAACATCTCTGGATAGACCTGGAAATAGCTGTGCAGCTACGCTCCCCATCAATTCTGACAGAGCTTGAGAGGATCTGTAGAGAAGAATGGGAGAAACTCCCCAAATACAGCTGTGCCAATCTTGTAGCGCCATACCCAAGAAGACTCAAGGCTGTAATCACTGGCAAAGGTGCTTCAACAAAGTCCTGAGTTAAGGGGTCTGAAAACGTATGTAAATGTTATATTTCAGTTTCTTATTTGTAAGAAATGTTCGTACATTTCTAAAAACATTTTTTTGCTTTTGTCATTATTGGGTATTGTCTGTAGATTGATGAGGGAAGAAACAACTATTTAATCAATTTTAGAATAAGGCTGTAAGGTAAGAAAATGTGAAAAAAGTCAAGGGGTCTCAATACTTTCCAAATGCACTGTATGCTGTATTCTAGTCAATGACATCCTATTCAACTATTGCTTCATAAAAACTATTCTATCTTACAGATATACTAAATATTCTATCCACATACTGTCCACAATGTATATGCATCCCATCACACACATATATATCTATATACATGTATGTACCATATCATTACAATATTGGAAACTCTCTCTGACACAACTCCTGCTTGCAGACACATGTATTTAGAGAGTTGGGCAATGTGGTTTCTGCATTATAATGCATTTACATGACACTTCAACATTCTATGGCAGCCATGTTATTTCCCTATTAACATTACATGGGGAATATTTTAATAAAATTGCATGCCTAGAATGAGTATTATGATGCATTTACATGATCCTACAACATTCTATGGCAGCCATGCTAACTCCACATTAACATTACATTGGTAATATTTAAACAATGCTATGTAACTGAATGTCTTTAGGCCAAAAAATTGGCCTAACTCTCTAAATATATAGCGCTGGGCATGCCCACCACCTCCGTTAGAATGTTTTAAAATTATGTCTGTCACACCCTGACCTTAGAGATCCTTTTATCTCTCTATTTGGTTAGGTCAGGGTGTGATTAGGGTGGGCATTCTAGTTTTTCGTTTTCTATGTTGGCCTGGTATGGTTCCCAATCAGAGGCAGCTGTCTATTGTTGTCTCTGATTGGGGATCATATTTAGGCAGCCTTTTCCCACCTTGTTTGTGGGATCTTGTTTTTGTGTAGTGCCTGTGACCACTCCATTACTTCATGTTTCGTTTGTTTCTGTATTTGTTTTGGTGAGTTTCATTTATTAAAACATGTGGAACTCTACGCACGCTGCGCCTTGGTCCACTCATTTCAACAATCGTGACAATGTCATTCACATTCATTGTAAAAATTCCATAATCTGAAACATTTAAAAGTCATCTCACTTTAGTGCCCAATTTATCTGAGCTCACACGCTCGATAATGTACTGTTGACAACATAGGTAGAACTCTATTTAATGTTTTACTTTTGATCCAGCTATTCCAGAGTGGAAATGATCTGGGATTATGCCGGGATTTCAAAGTAGATTTCACTTTCCACTTGCACTGCACAGTTAGACATTCAGCGATTGGTCAGATGTATACTTCAGCATGAGAAGACACTATAATAAATTCTTGAAATGGCACTACTGTTTAGAGTGATCTTTATTTATGGACGTGCCAAAGCGCTGAGAATATTTGTGATTGACAATTTTTTTTTACAATTTTGCCAGGAGAGATCATGAATGTTCTTTTTGCAAAAGCTACGCTTGGGCTAGGTAATGTTTGTTTGCTAGCTAGCTACCCAGCTTGCTACTAACCTTAAATGCACAATACATTTGGCAAAATTGGCCTAGGTATGTGGTAACATTTTATCAGAAACGTCATAGCTGAATTATTTTCATGGATAGTGGCAGTTGGCCAGAGCCAACTCTGGAAGTTAACCATGTTTTGGTTAACTTCCAACTATAGTTGGTTAGCTGGTGGCAGCATTGATGACTGTCTAGCTAGCTATTGAACTAGTTTATTTGATGGGAAACAATATTTCTGCTAAATGTATTAACTAGCTCATTAACATTCATTATATATACATGTGTTGTGTCATCAAACAATTTCTTATCAACTCAAGAAATGTATCTAACTAGCTGGCTAGCCCTATGTGTGTACATTTTGTAGACCCCACTGGCAAGAATGCTGTCACGCCCTGACCTTAGTTATCTTTGTTTTCTTTATTATTTTGGTTAGGTCAGGGTGTGACGAGGGTGGTATGTGTGTTTTTGTCTTGTCTAGGGTTTTTTGTATATCTATGGGGTTTTGGTATTGTCTAGGTAAATGTAGGTCTATGGTGGCCTGAATTGGTTCCCAATCAGAGACAGCTGTTTGTCGTTGTCTCTGATTGGGGATCCTATTTAGGTTGCCATTTCCATTTAAGTTTTGTGGGTTATTGTCTATGTGGAGTTGCATGTCAGCACTCGTTGTTTATAGCTTCACGGTCATTTTGTTAGTTTGTTTAGTGTTTCTTCATTTAATTAAAGAGAATGTATTCATATCACGCTGCGCCTTGGTCTCCTCCTTACGACGAATGTGATAAATGCAGTATCTTTTCTAGATTTGAACACTTTCCCAGAGTATGAGTATGCTGTAGCCTAATCATAGATGACACATCACATGTTATTTTATATTATATTTACCAAGAACAACTAGCTACTACATTTGATTTGGTGTCTACAAGTGATTATTTCATTAGCTACGTTGGTTATCAAGGTGTTGTGTGTTCAAGTCTCAAGTTTTACTGTCACGTGCGCAGGTAAAGTGAAATTCCTTTCTTGCAAACTCTTTCCCAACAGCGCAGTAATCAATATGAGTAGTATTGATTTTAGAAGTGTGTAGATGTGTGACACTCAACCCTTCTGCATCCACGTACTGAGCATTCTAATACATTCCTAACAATGTTGTTTACGTGCGTTTTTTCTGTAGGATTCTAGTTTAGAAGAGCCGCAGTCCTCATTCGTCGGAAACTATCCCAGGATCTCAAAACATCCCGGACCGAGGACAGCCTCGCTGGTGCACCTGCCTGAATTGCCGTGAAATGGCTACTGACCTTGAGAGAAAGTGCTATGGTCAGGGCCTGGACAGATGTGAGAGCAGGATGGCACACATGGAACTTTTTTGCCTGGAGGGAATTTTGTGGCTTGTCCGGTCTACTAGAAATGTAATTTTGGCGTTGGGCGATCTGCAGTACAGACATGCAGCATAAACAAGGGTGTTCAGCAGTATAGAGCCCTGGGACAAGAACAGTGGTGATTTCTAGGCTGTAGAGCTCTGATTTTCTCGCTCCAGAAGACAGCACAGTAAATAAACTTCTGGCGCCATCATAAGAAAGCCTATAACAACATGAACAACAGTAGAAGCTGGTGGGAGGAGCTATAGGAGGACAGGCTCATTGTAATGGCTGGAATGTAATAAATGGAATGGAGTCAAATGTGGTTTCTATGTGTTTGATACCGTTCCATTTATTCCATTCCAGCCATTACAATGAGCCCGTCTTCATATAGCTCCAGCCTCCTCTGATGAACAACTGTTCTACCATTTACAGTGCAGCAGTACCACCAGAGACTGCTCCAAGTTAACAGACTGCTAAATACTTTAATCCAAAGACTCATGCACCTTATAACACACAACTGCTGGCAGTTCACCACTGCACTATCCTCTTTACTTATTACCACATATGTTTACAAAACAGTTGAACAGTTTCCACAACAACACGGCATTCTTCTTTTGGATCCCTATTAAGATTTTTTTTCCATTTGGTGATATCTTTGTAAGTAGTTTTTCTGTGATTTATTCCATGGCCTGGGTAATATCTGTCACGACTTCCGCCGAAGTTGGTCCCTCTCCTTGTTCGGGCGACGTTCGGCGGTCGACGTCACCGGCCTTCTAGCCATCGCCGATCCACTTTTCATTTTCCGTTTGTTTTGTCTTTGTTTTACACACCTGTTTTTTATTCCCCAATTACATGTTCATTATTTAACCCTCTGTTTTCTCAACGTTTTTTGTGCGTGATTGTTTTATGTATGTTCGGTCTGTTATTGTGGGCTCGGTATTACGACATGCTATTGAAATATTTGAGTAAAGTTACTTGTGTTACTCATCTCTGCTGTCCTGCGCCTGACTCCTCTGCACCAGCTACACCCAGACCACTACAATATCAGTTCAGTACTTTCCCAGTACAGTACTTTATCGTAATGTTTTCCTAAAACGCTGCTTTTGTTATTTTGAGAAGGTTACAGAGATTATTATTGTTTATCTCCCCAATAAACCTTTATTTGTTCTGATCTGTGTTATGGATATCTACCCTCTTGTAGGTCTGCTCATTTTAAGTGATAACAATCAGGAGCATACATATCCAGGATCAGTTTAGCTCTTGTAAGTCGCTCTGGATAAGAAGGTCTGCTAAATTATTAAAATATGCATGTAGAAAATAATTCCAAAAGTAAAACATTCCAAAAGTACAATAATACCTACATCCCAGAACTTCAGAGAGCATTGTTGAGAAGACTGGATTTTTCCTGTGCTTAGCTCCATTCCATTTCTTTTTCACCCTGAAAAACTCCATAGTCTTAAACGATGACAAGCATACCCATAACATGATGCAGCCATCACTACGCGGGTACTCAGTAATGTGTTGTGTTGGATTTGCCCCAAACATAACACTTTGTATTCAGGACAAAAAGTTAATTGCTTTGCCACATTTTTTACATTGTTACTTTAGTGCCTTGTTTTGGAATATTTTTTTTCTGTATAGGCTTCCTTCTTTTCACTCTGTCAATTAGGTTAGTATTGTGAAGTAGCTACAATGTAGTTGATTTTTCTCAGTTTTCTCCTATCATAGCCATTCAACTCTGTGATATCCCTAAGTGGTTTACTTCCTCTCCGGCAAGTGAGTTAGGAAGGACGCCTGTATCTTTCTAGTGTCTGGGTGTATTGATAAACCATCCAAAGTGTAATGAATAACTTCACCATGCTCAAAGGAATATTCAAGGTCTGCTTTTAAAATTTTACCCATCTACCAATAGGTACCCTTTTTTGCGAGGCATGGGAAAACCTCCCTGGTTTTTGTGGTTGAATCTGTGTTTGAAATTCACTGCTCGACTGAGGCCTTACAGATAATTGTATGTGTGGGGTACAGAGATGAGGTAGTCATTCAAAAATCATGTTAAAAACTATTATTGCACAGAGAGTGAGTCTATGCAACTTATTATGTGACTTTTTAAGCAAATGTTGACTTGCCATAAAGCAGTTGAATACTAATTGACTCATTTTTGTATTAATTTGTAAACATTTCAAAACAGTTCCACTGAAACAAAAAATCTAAATTTGATCAATTTTAAATTCAGGCTTTATCTTCTTATGGCTGCAGCCCGACGCCGGTACACCTATGACAACATCCAGCTCAAGTGCAGGGCGCGAAATTCAAAATCTATTTTTTTTTAATATTTAACTTTCACACATTAACAAGTCCAATACAGCATTTGAAAGATAAACATCTTGTCAATCCAGCCAACATGTCCGATTTTTTTAATGTTTTACAGAGAAAACACCACATATATTTATGTTAGCTCACCACCAAATAAAAAAGAGGACAGACATTTTTCACAGCACAAGTAGGATAACCTAACTAACCTAGAACCAACCTAAATAACCTAGAAAAAACTACCTCAGATGACAGTCCTATAACATGTTACACAATAAATCTATGTTTTGTTCAAAAAATGTGCATATTTTAGCTATAAATCAGTTTTACATTACTGCTACCATCATAGCTACAGTCAGAAATCGCACGGGAGTAGCCAGAGAAAATACAGACACCAACGTCAACTACTAATTACACATCATAAAACATTTCAGAACAATATATGGTGGATAGCTAATGAAAGACAAAGATCTTGTGAATAGAGCCAATATTTCCGATTTTTSAAGTGTTTTACAGCGAAAACACAATATATTGTTATATTAGCTTACTACAATAGCTAGCACACAGCAGCATTGATTCTAGTCAAACGGTAGCATAGCACAGTTCGACAGATATATGAAAAAGCATCCCAAATTGGGTCCTTATCTTTGTTGATCTTCCATCAGAATGTTCTCCAAGGGGTCCTTTGTTCAGAAACGTCTTTATTTCGATCCAGAACGAACGATTTCCCTCTTGAATTAGCAAGCACACTGGCAGTGCGGCGCTAACCTCTCCATCTTGACAAAATTCTTGCGTCGCATCACGTCTAAAGTCCAGAATAAATTTCAAAAATATAATTAAACTATATTGAAAAAACATACTTTAGGATGATATTGTGACATGTATCAAATAAAATCGAAGCCAGAGATCATATTCACCTTTAACGAGTGTTTTCCAGGAGCCGAGTCCAGGTCCTACTTCGCGCCCAGAAAAAAAAATAAAGTGCGCAAGTCTCACTCCAAGAGGTTGTGTTCAATCCCAGGACGAGATAATCAAGTCATTTCTGCTCTCACTTCCGCATGACACCCAGAGGAAGGCGTATGACGTGTTTCTACAGTCCTAAGTGACATGCCCTTTTATAGACAAGGTCTTGAAGAGCGACATCGATTTTGGAAATCTCACTTCCGGATAGGAAATGGGCTGTAAAAATAGTTCTGTTCCACTTAGAGAAATAATTAAAACGGTTTTAGAAACTAGAGACTGTTTTCTATCCAATAGTAATAATAATATGCATATTGTAAGAGCAAAAATTGATTAAGAGGCCGTTTGAAAATTGGCACATATTTTCCAGTTTTTCAATACGCCCCCTGCAGCCATAACAAATTATCACATCAACATTTGGAAAAAATCAAGGGGTGTAAATACTTTCTGAAGGCACTGTAAAATGATGGAACAAACAACATGGTCAAAAATACCTTGCTAAAATTTGTGGCTGCTTAACGATCTGATTCTGCTCCAATACTCAACGATGGTGGGGCTGGAAACACACACAGCTTAGTAGGCGTTGATGTCTATCGACCCCTGTCATAAATGAAAAAGAAGCAATATATTTGTTCAAACATATTTTCTAGCTATAGATTTGTCTTCAAATAATGATTATGGCTAAGTGAAGTAGCTGGCTAGCTAACTGGCTAGCTAATCACATGCGTGGATTTCAGATCACAGACATCAGAAGTATAACACAAGGTCAAGGATACATATAGTTATAGCTAGTTATCTAAATAGTGAAATTACATTTTATGTTCAAATTGAACAAACCAATGCATGGCGCAGTCAGCTAGTTTACAAGCTAGCTACACTAGCTAGCTGCTAACATGGCTTGAAAACAATCAAAACAAGTAATCCATAGTAGCTGTAACACTAGCGACTTATACAAGCATTTCGGTACACCCGCAATAACATCCGCTAAACATGTGTATGTGACCAATACAATTTGATTTGATACACAACTAAACAGCAAACACAACATATCACTTTATATGTAGCAATATATATACAGTTGAAGTCGGAAGTTTACATACACTTAGGTTGGAGTCATTAAAACTCGGTTTTCAACCACTCCACAAATTTCTTGTTAACAAACTATCGTTTTGTCAAGTCAGTTAGGACATCTACTTTGTGCATGACAAAAGTAATTTTTCCAACAATTGTTTACAGACAGATTATTTCACTTATAAATCACTGTATCACAATTTCAGTGGGTCAGAAATGTACATACACTAAGTTGACTGTGCCTTTAAACAGCTTGGAAAATTCCAGAAAATGATGTCATGGCTTTAGAAGCTACTGATAGGCTAATTGACATAATTTATGTCAATTGGAGGTGTACCTGTGGATGTATTTCAAGGCCTACCTTCAAACTTAGTGCCCCTGCTTGACTTAATGGGAAAATCAAAAGAAATCAGCCAAGACCTCAGAAAAACAATTGTAGACCTCCACAAGTCTGGTTCATCCTTGGGTACAATTTCCAAACACCTGAAGGTACCAGGTTCATCTGTACAAACAATAGTATGCAAGTATAAACACCATGGGACCACGCAGCCGTTATACCGCTCAGGAAGGAGACGCGTTCTGTCTCCTGGAGATGAATGTAATTAGGTGCAAAAAGTGTAAATCAATCCCAGAACAACAGCAAATAACCTTGTGAAGATGCTGGAAGAAACCGGTACAAAAGTATTTATATCAACAGGAAAACGAGTCCTATATCGACATAACCTGAAAGGCCGCTCAGCAAGGAAGAAGCCACTGCTCCAAAACTGCCATAGAAATGCCCGACTACGGTTTGCAACTGCACAAGGGGACAAAGATTGTACTTTTGGAGAAATGTCCTCTGGTCTGATGAAACAAAAATATAACTGTTTGGCCATAATGACCATCGTTATGTTTGGAGGAAAAAGGGGGAGGCTTGCAAGCCAAAGCTGTTGCAACATCATGTTGTGGGGGTGCTTTGCTGCAGGAAGGACTGGTGCACTTCGCAAAATAGATGGCATCATGAGAAAGCAAAATGATGCGGATATATTGAAGCAACATCTCAAGACGTCAGTCAGGAAGTTAAAGCTTGGTCTCAAATGGGTCTTCCAAGTGGACAATGACCCAAGCATACTTCCAAAGTTGTTGCAAAATGGCTTAAGAACAACAAAGTCAAGGTATTGGAGTGGCAATCACAAAGCCCTGACCTCAAACCTACAGAAAATGTGTGGGCAGAATTGAAAAAGCATGTGCGAGCGAGGAGGCCTACAAACCTGACTCAGTTACACCAGCTCTGTCAGGAGGAATGGGCCAAAATCACCCAACTTATTGTGGGAAGCTTGTGGAAGGCTACCCGAAACGTTTAACCAAAGTTAAACAATTTAAAGGCAATGCTACCGAATACTAATTGAGTGTATGTAAACTTCTGACCCACTGGGAACGTGATGAAAGAAATAAAAACTGAAATAAATCATTCTCTCATTTCACATTCTTAAAATAAATTGGTGATCCTAACTGACCTAAGACAGGGCATTTTTACTAGGATTAAATGTCAGTATTTGTGAAAAACTGAGTTTAAATGTATTTTGTTAAGGTGCATGTAAACTTCCGACTTCAACTGTAAGCTATGTGCTACCTTTTCAGCAGGTTGAATCCTTTAGATAGCTAGCCAGCTCTCCACTTTGTGAATACAAATAGAATGTTCACTTTCGACTCTCGTCTTGGCCCAGGCACAGCCAAGTACTAAATCTGACAGGGAAATCGAATACAGAGGTTTCAAGGCATCCTTGAGGCATAATATTGTTATTGTTGAATCACATTGGATGACCACTAGAAACTTATTCGAGCTTTCGAACATAAAATTAAGGTATACTTTCCTTCATTGGCACTGACAGCTGGAATGGCTGCATAGGTTGCCACTATTATTGCTTACACATATCCAGAACATTTGGATCTGTAAGGACAGTGGGGGCTAGAGCCATATATTTTGAGAGTTTAGGCTATGTTCCGATTATGTCTCCTTCCACCCAAAGTGTTCACATGTTTACTTCCTTTAACTGATTTGATAGAAGACTGGTCAAATTAAAATGGTGGAAACTCCCTCTAGTCTAGTCCATGCCAGCAGTTATGGGAAGTAGTGAAGAATGGTACACTTCAGAAGGAAGGTGATATTAATCGGACACACCCACAATCATTACAGTTTCTGTCTGAATGTTCAATGGCCATTGCCAAGTGATCATTGATGCTTCTGTGTTGTGCTGTTATATTCTGATAACTTTCAAAACCTCTGAAAATGTCCAGCGAAAGCTAATATGAAATGTGTAGACACCACAACACAGGGCGTGTTCCAGTACAAGGGCATGTTTCAGTACGAACACTTACCCTTCGATTTGGCATCTGCGCCAAGTGCTTTCCAGAAGATCGTGGAAATTGTGCTGTCCGGCCTGAAGGGGGTGCCACAGTACCTTGACGATATCACTGTCCACAGAAATGATTAAAAAGAGGATTATGCAGCGACGACGTAAGCCCTAAAACAGTTGCTTCACCAGGACACAAAATGGAAATGGATTTCTGTGCAAGACCAAGTCTTTGCCGTACTGAAACATACAGTAGCAGAACCACCTGTGATGCTTCAGCAGTGTGATTAGGTGCAGTCCTATCGCAGATCGTGGATGGAGAAGAATGACCAGTTGCTTACGTATCAAAGACCCTGTCAGTCACTGAGCAGAGATACTCAGTCGGAGAAAGAAAAGCATTGGCTTGTGTATGGAGCATGGAGAAATGTCACGTATACTTGTTCGGATGACCATTTAATCTCAGAACAGATCATCAGGCCCTGACCACTCTTCTGTTAATCTCAGGAACAGTGGTCAGATCGGTTTGCCTAGTACACGTTGAACACAAAGTTTCTCCCAGGAAAGTTAAACAACGTTGCTAAACCCTTTCAAGACTTGTGCCACAAGACGTTGGCATGGAGGAGTCTTTCTTCAACAAGGAAGATGAGATCTTCATTAAGCAGATCTTCATTGATGAGCTTCAAGCCGCCATCAAACCTGAAGAGCTTGCGAGGGAAACTTCAAGATCCAATACTAAGTGAAGCACTACGCTACATGAAAGGATGGAAAGGTCCACCAAGAGACATACTACTCAGTCCATACTATACGGTAAGAGACACAACTTTTCAGTTGAAAACAATGTGTTGCAAGGGGAGACCGTACCATTGTACCACTCATTTTCAGAGTCCTCACCCAATCAAATGAAGGACACCCAGGAACAAGAAAGATACAGTCCTTTTGCAGCCAAGTATGGTGGTCACCAACTTTGTGGAAAACTGTGTGGCCAGAGTGAAAAATCTCTTGTCCCAGAGAAACCACCACTACAACCAACACTGTGGCCTAAAGAACCTTGGGAGAAGATCCAAGTGGACATCTTTGGAGAACAACAGCTCCAGCTCACGAGAAGTACCTAATCATCATGACAGACTTGTACAACAAATGGCCTGAAGTCATAGCCACAAGCAATGTGACCACAGCAACAAAGAAAATTGTTTCAGTATAGTTTTCCGTTTTTCAAACACGTTAGTTCATTGTTTTATTTCAGTTTACTAAATCGTTTTTTCATGATTGGTTTTCGTTTTCCTTTCAGTTTTAGTTTAAGTTTACTATAATAACCTTGGTACACACACAGAGTATACAGTACGTTTTATTTTCGACCTTTTGAATAAGGTCAGGCTCATGATTCAATGTGGTCTTTACATTAGATGACTGCTGCCAACGTGTAATATCACATATAGACCCTGCCAGAGCATATTTACAGTCACATGCCTGAGAAGCAGTGTGATATATCTGTCACAGCCTGTCATTTTCCCTCTAGAAGGTGAAAAGCAAAACACTGATGTCATTTATCAGCATTCTGCAAAGTGCTGCATTTTTCTCCAATGCAAACCCACTTTGCATTCCAAATGGCACACTATTCCCTACATAGTGCAGTACTTTTGACCACACACATATGGGCCCTGGTCAAAAGTAGCGAATAGGGTGTCATTTTGGATGCAAACCCAGTCTTCACTTAAAAACTGTTACAGGGTCAACCACACAAAATTGCAGGATTTAAAAGATAGAATCAATGAAGCAGGACTATGTCGCTGGGTAGAACTTAACCGCTGGTAACACAAGCTCTCTAGTTCAGATAAGGGCTAAATGAAAATCAATTTTAACCTACAGTTTCATACCATCATAATCATAATGGTATTATATTTATGGGCAACTATCAAATTCAGCTGTACACTATGGGAGTTTATTTACTAATCATCCAGAAACTAGAAAGCACCCTGGTATCACAATGCCTTACTTGTTGTAAGCATGTATGAGCCCTTATAATGTCTATGTTATACATGTATACGCTACGATTTTTTAAAACACTATCATTTTGACAGGATCATTATGAATTGAGCAAGGTGCATAAAGACGTCAGAATTCACATATGACATCATTGTTTTAGCACTATGTAAGGAGTTTTAAAACTATAGCACGCAATAAATCAGCACAATCTTCTTTTTAGTTGATTTTTTATTGGTGGCGTATGGTAGCTAAAATTGGGATCATGTATACTGTGCTAATGACGATACAGAAGCAGAGTAAGCGAGAGCAATGCACAATATGGGGAATTTAGCAAACGAGGCATTTGTCATAAGCTCATGGGGGCCACTATTTTTATGCACTTACGCTATTTTACGAAGACATTGGGCTCTATTCAATCCGTAGAGCTGAACATCCGCTTTATAGCATGATTGACAATTAAAGGCAATGCTCCTGCGGTAAACACTGCATACTGTATGTCGGCTCAATCGGAAATGACCTCTACATTTTAATACAGATCTTCCACGACACTTCAGCTATACGGATTGAATCCAGCCCACTGCAAGGGTATGGCAGAAGAAAAAAAAATGTGTCCAGTTGAACAACCTTTCTGTCTTGTGAATACTAACTTTAAATAATAGTCTGTATTGCAGAAGTAATGTTGGGAACGAGGCCATCTAATGATTGTTTTCAGAGAAACAGTGACAGCTCGAATACACTCACCACAGGGGGATCAGAGGTGTTACATTGACAGTAGCACTGTGACTACCCACCAGACACTCCTAGCTGGAGAACCTGTGAGATCAAGCAACTTCTTTACAGGTCACTTTGACAACCATTTAAACCAAGTAGGGATATGTTGCCTTCACCTATGGCGTCTATAAAACATATCTAGGGCTTAAAGGGATAGTTCACACAAATTACAAAATTACCTTGGTTTCCTTACCATGTAAGCAGTCTATGGACAAGGTAAGCCTGCAGTCCATGCTTTGGTTTTGCTGTCTTACGTTGTCCATAAGCTGCTTACAGGGTAAGGAAACCACTATGTAATTTTGTAATTTGGGTGAACCATCCCTTTAAGCTTTGTTGCACTGGACTTGTTGTCCATTTTAATTGAGGTGTATGTCCTAGAGACAGAGACACTACAGCACATTACGGTTGACGTATTTATCCATTACATCATGAGGGAATGCTGCGTTAACATTAGTCAGTTCACAAATATGAAAAAAACTGGCCACAATGGAAAGATAATTCCAGCGCAACACTATAAAAGAAAAATAGCTCTGGTTGAGTTTTACCTTTAATAAACTGATAAATAAAAGTACAGATTTTATTATGGAAGTTGCAAGTACACATCTCTCGGTTTTACCTTACTGGTCTGTTTCCTCATTAAGAACTGAAAAAACTTTCAATGAACTGAAAATAACCTCATGCTGCGTAGTGCTCTCTGAGCAATTGTTTCTTAACTATGTTGTGCTTTCAAGGAAAGAGTATAATCAAAATTATAAATGTTCTAATTAGATACAATGACTTTTGCTATCCCTGTGTGGCCATTTCGGAAACACTGCAATACACTTGACGATTTTTGCCTGCATTGAAAGCATGCCAACAATCAGAGTGCTTTGAGTTATATTGTGGGCAAAGAGTTTTAAGTACGTTTGCCACAGGCCACCACTGAGAGGATCCTTTGTGATGTTAACTGGCAAAAAGCTCCCCTACAGTCAGTCAGAAGTGACACGAACAATCACAAATTAGGTTAGGCCAAGGGTTCATCATCAAATTGGACACGATATGTTTGTGGATCATTTAAAGCACAAAAAGGCTGTTCATAATTTACATTTGAGGTGAATGCTGGTCACGTCGAGACACAACAAAACATAAGGTTATATTTAAGATGACATCCAAAGAAGATCTACATATTCAAAAGATTTAAGAAGGTCTTCATCACTTTTTTCAAAACTTTGTAAAATACTATAAAAAGATTATAAAATCCCTCTATACATCAACATTTTGTGTGAGTTAAGGTCCTCCAGGTTTTCGAGTTAGGCTACTGGTAGAGCTTTAACTTTATACTGTACTTTAATTGTACATCACGTCTGTGGAAATAAGGACAGTACACATAGTATGTGTAATATGGTTTGTGAATAGTACATGAGGTATCATTTTGACTTAAAGGCCCGGTGCGAAACATCAAATTGATTATTTATATATATATATATATATATATATATATATATATATATATATAATCAATTTGATGTTTATTTAATGGACCAAAAATGTGCTTTTAATCAAAAGTTTGGCGTCACTTAGAAATTATGTTGTTTTTGAATAAAAGCACATTTTTGGACCACTAAAATAACATCAAATTGATCAGAAATACAGTGTATGTCACGACTTCCGCCGAAGTTGGTCCCTCTCCTTGTTGGTCCCTCGCAAACTTTCCCCCCGTTTCATCGGCCCTTTCCCTATCTCTAAAATCCTTGGCCTCTCTGCTGTTCATCTTCTGTTGCCCCGCACCCTCCGTATCCATCCTACGTTTCATGTGTCCAAGATAAAACCTGTGTCTCACTGTCCTTTATCTTATCTGTTTCCTGTATTCCTGTTCTATTTAGTCCCTGTTTTCTAGTTGTTCCGGTTTTGATCTTTCTTCCTGGCCTGACCCTGAGCCTGCTTGCTGTTCTGTACCTTTCTGACACTGCCCTGGATTACGGACCTCCGCCTACCCTGACCCTGAGCCTGCCTGTCATTCTGTACCGTACTGACTCTGCCCTGGATAACTGAACTATGCCTGCCCTGACCTGCCATTGGCCTACCCCTGAGTAACAAATACATCTCTGAGACTTGAACCATCTGCCTCACATGTCTGCATCTGGGTCTCACCCTGAGTCATGATATTTCAGCAGGACAATAACCTAAAACACAAGTCCAAATCTACACTGGGGTTGCTTATCAAGAAGACAGTGAATGTTCCTGAGTGTCCAAGTTACAGTTTTGACTTAAATCTACTTGAATATCTATGGCAAGACTAACAAATCTGACAGAGCTTGAAGAATTTTGGAAAGAATAATGGGAAAATGTTGCACAATCCAGGTGTGGAAAGCTCTTAGAGACTGTAATAACTTCCAAAGGTGCTTCTACAAACTATTGACTCGGAGGTATGAATACTTATGTAAATTAGATATTTCTGTATTTATTTTTCAATACATTTGCAAACATTTCTAAAAACATGTTTTCACTTTGTCATTATGGGGTATTGTGTGTAGATGGATGAGAAAAAACATGAATTTAATCAATTTTGAATTCAAGAAGTAACAAAACAAAATGTGAAATAAGTCCAGGGGCATGATTACTTTCTGAAGGCACAGTGAGCTCCAATGGTTTTGGTACAGTGACAATATTTTGGTTGTTTTGGCTCTGTACTCCAGCACTTTGGATTTAAGATGATACAATGTCTTTGAGGTTAAAGTGCAGACTCTCAGCTTTAATTTGAGGGATTTCTTCAATCATATTGGGTGAACCGTTTATATATTACAGCACTTTTTTTACACAGTCTCCCCATATTAGGGGACCCAAAGTATTGGGACAAATTCACTTATGTGTATTAAAGTACTAAAAAGTTAAGTATTTAGTCTGTAGTCAGACGCTTGATGTAGTCATTGCGTACCATGAATATCAAATTGTTGGCTGCATTTGCTGTTTGTTTTGGTTGTGTTTCAAATTATTTTGTGCCCAATAGAAATGGGACGGGGTTCTGCTTAGGATATGGATATGTTGTAAGGTCATACGAAGGATCATACAAAAAAATATATGATGAAACATTATTTGGCCTTACTGCTATTTGCCCATTCAAACTAATTGAATAACAGTTTCACTACATAGAACAACAGATAGTCCCCCCCAAAAAATCTAAAGGATGTATTTAACACCCTATTTTTAGCACTAAACATTCTCCATATATACTTCCACACACAAGTCTTGTGAGTCCTAGAGCAAAACAACATGTACGTGTTCGTGAGACTCTCATCATTCCATAGAGTTGTCACAATAGTTTGGATGCTACAGACGATTTTGTGAGAAGACTGATTTTCGGGATGTCTCATGGTCTGACAAAGATCGCTCTAGCTCTGTCACCATTCACGGCATATGCAGAGGTCCGACATAGGCGGATGCGATGGATATAGACGCATCCAATGCAAAAAAATAGATCGCTGTAGCTTAAACTGACAGATATTTATGGGGATTCCTTTATTTTATTATATTTTTCAAATGTAACCTTTATTTAACTAGGCAAGTCAGTTAAGAACAAATTCTTATTTACAATGACAGCCTACCCCGGCCAAACCGTGACTACACTGGGCCAACTGTGCACCGCCCTATGGGACCCCCAATGACAGTCGGATGTGATACAGCCTGGATTCGACTGTAGTGACTGCACTGAGATGCAGTGCCTTAGACTGCTGTGCCACTCGGGAGCCCCTATTATGCTCATTTGATTTCCGCGGGGGCATGGATATTGACCTTCGAGGGTTTAAATCACATTTTATGAAGGTAAATTGTAGAAATAAGCGGGTCTTGTGAATTTGGCTCTGCTAACTAGTGACGATCGTGTGACTGTGCTGCTACCAACTTCCATTCCTCCACTGTCCCCCTACCGCTCAAACCAGTGGTCCTCTGATCGCAAACACATGTGACTGCCAACCTGACAAACAGACCAGGGGTGCATTCAGCAGCATGCAAAGTTTTGGAATGTTCAGATAGAAGTATGCTATATAGAACAAACACCCATCTCTGACATGTAGAATAAGGAATCACATTGACTCTATCCATGATATACTATCTATCTGCAATGTTCGACAATGTTTGGCTAACGAATGTGTCCATGCTGTCTAAAAAAGACATCTTTATTACAAGGAATGGTATGTTTCTCTCGAACATCTCCATCATCATCATCGTGACAGATAGATAATTCATTGATTGATGGACATGTTATTATTCTTATGTTCTACTCATTCAACTCCCAATGACAACTTTCCGGGCGCTGACAAACAGTAGCCTTATTCGAACCATCCGGATCTCGAAAGCTTACATTCTGTTTCGCTACACGGATACAGTCAGCCTACAGCCAGATTGAAACAGTTTGAGCCCCTCCCTTTCCTCCACAATATGGCCGGACCAATCAGCGTCCTCTGATAATCTGTAGGGGTGGTTTAGTTGATGACGACCACGAGAAGTGCCTGTACTTTGCAAAAAATGTATTTATTTTACTCCTATTTTACCAGTTATGTTGACTGAGAAGACATTCTCATTTACAGCAACAACCTGGGGAATAGTTACAGGGGAGAGGGATGAATGAGCCAATTGTAAACTGGCGATAATTAGGTGGCCATGATGGTGTGAAGGTCAGATTGGGAATTTAACCAGGAAACCGGAGTTAACACTCCTACTCTTACAATAAGTGCCATGGAATCTTTAGTGACCACAGAGTCAGGACACCCATTTAACGTCCCATCTGAAAGACAGCACCCTACACAGGGCAATGTCCCCAATCGCTGCCCAGGGGCATTGGGATATTTCTTTTAGACCAGATGAAAAGGTGCCTCCTATTGGCCCTCCAACATCACTTTCGGCAGCATCTGGTCTCCCATCCAGGGACTGACCAGGACCAACTCTGCTTAGATTCAGAAGCAAGCCAGCAGTGGGATGCAGGGTGGTATGCTGCTGGCAAATTCAAAAGCAAAACAACTATCGCTGCTCTTGAGGTTAGTGTTGATGTTGCTATAGCAGCAGTTATATCTTGGAGGGCATAACTTAATTGAAAGAACAGCAAATAACTGCAGTGAAGACTTTTCTTGAGAGAGAAGATGTTTTCGCTCTTCTCCCAACTGGGTTTGGCAAGCGATTGGTTGTCAAGAAAATGGGACGGATCGAGAACCCAATTCTCGCTGCTGGTTGCCCTCATGGAGGACTAGATCAGTGAGGCTGCGAAGCTGGGGATCAGTGTAAGTGATGACGTGGACATCCTCCATGGACATTGACAGAGTGAGCTTGTTTGACATTGCAGCCGACAGTGCAGGCGACTGCCGACTGACAAATCTACAAGTCGCTGTAGGGCAGCCCAACCCAAGAAGTGACTCTTATCAACTGTATGCAAGAATGTGCTATGTGTTATCTGAGGAATTCAGCGTTCTGTGGTCTTGCCAATCCCCATTGTCACACCTCTGAGAAACCGAGGTTACATCATGTAGGTCTGATATCTGATTGGAGGTTAACATTACCAGTACATTACAATGGAAATACTATTGGTCAACAACTCAAGTTTTGAATCCAAACAACTCAGATGCTTAAAAAAGGGTCTAAGATTCATTGTTCTATCTCTTATTTGTTCCTGACCTGCTGTAGTGAGATACTCTTTCTTTCTCTCTCCCCCCCATGAACTTTTTGGGGCATGGCCTATCAGACTATTATTTCTCTCTCTCTCTGACCATGCTTAGAATTTTTGTTAATCAAATCAAATGTTATTTGTAACATGCGGCGAACACAACAGGTGTAGATCTTGCAGTGAAATGCTTACTTACAACCCCAACAATGCAGTTTTAAGAAAATACCTAAATAAAGTAAGAGATAAGAATAACAAATAATTAAAGAGTAGCAGTAAATAATAATAGCGGGGCTATATACAAGAGGTGCCGGTACAGAGTCAATGTGCTGGTGCACCGTTTTTGAGGTAATTGAGGTAATATGTACATGTAGGTAGAGTTATTAAAGTGACTATGCATAGATAATAACAGAGAGTAGCAGCAGCATAGAAGGGGGGGGGGGGGGGCAATGCAAATAGTCTGGGTAGCCATTTGATTACATGCTCAGGAGTCTTATGGTTTAGGGGTAGAAGCTGTTTAGAAGCCTCTTGGACCTAGAATTGGCGCTCCGGTACCGCTTACTGTGCGGTAGCAGAGAGAACAGTCTATGACTAGGATGGCTGGAGTCTTTGACAATTTTTAGGGCCCTCTGACACTGCCTGGTATAGAGGTCCTGGATGGCAGGAAGCTTGGCCCCGGTGATGTACTGGACCATACACACTACCCTCTGTAGTGCCTTACGGTTGGAGGCCGAGCAGTTGTCATACCAGGCAGTGATGCAACCCGTCAGGATGCTCTTGATGGTGCAGCTATAAAACCTTTTGAGGATCTGAGGACCCATGCCAAATCTTTTCAGTCTCCTGAGGGGGAATAGGTTTTGTCGTGCCCTCTTCACGAATGTCTTGGTCTGCTTTGACCAAGTTAGTTTGTTGGTGATGTGGATGCCAAAGAACTTGAAGCTCTCAACCTGCTCCACTACAGCCCCGTCGATGAGAATGGGGGCGTGCTCGGTCCTCCTTTTCCTGTAGTCCACAATCATCTCCATTGTCTTGATCATTGTCTTGATCACATTGAGGGAGAGGTTGTTGCCATTGCACCACACGGTCAGGTCTCTGACCTCTTCACTATTACTCTACAATGTAGAAAATAGTAAAAAATAAAGAAAAACCTTTGAATTTGTAGGTGTGTCCAAACTTTTGACTGGTACTGTATGTAGGATTGATGAGGGGGAAAAAAACTATGCAATCAATTTTAGAATAAAGCTGTAATGTAACAAAATGTGAAAAAAGTCAAGGGGTCTGAATACTCTCTGAATGCACTGCATGTGTGGCACCCTGTTTTTTGACATTATGCAATGCATTCTGGGTGTCACGTAAACGTCTGTCAGACCAAATATGTTATAATGAGGTGAAGGAATGGTTGACTTACCTTTCGAGTAAACTTTCAGAAGTGAATGAAGAGAAGTGAATAATCGTAGACGACACACCCCCTTCAACATGCATACTGCAAACAGACCAAACTCATCTTGTCTCCTCTTATTATCTTTGGTTGACACGAAAAAACAAGCATGGCGGCACTCACAAACTACCTATCGTCCCATTATTTTCGATTTCTAGAAAGTGTTTTCCTCAACTATTTTGATCAATGGTGAGCTCACCCGTGATGTGAGGAATTATAAATAGTAGTTGCTATTCGCTAATTCATATTGTGGTTTCTGTCAGCCGAGAGTTATGTATGTCAATATGACCAATTGTGCTACGTCAGTCTTTCCTCAGTTAGCGCTAGGACTAATGTAGCCTACATTTTCCGATTTGGATGATTGTGTATGTTGTCACTACTTCTGTGAATGTCTGAACATTGCATCCAAAAATAAACTGGTCACATTCAGGACATAACTTTGTAAGGACTGTGTTTGTGCAAAATGTTTCTGTGAAAAAAAGTGTGGCCAGCTCAAACGCTGACTGTTGCGTAAATTGAAATTGGACATTCTGTCACGCCCTGACCATAGAGAGCCTTTTTATTCTCTATTTTGGTTAGGTCGGGGTGTGACTAGGGGGGGGTGTTTCTATCGAGGGTTTTTTTATTTCTCTGTTGGCCTGGTATGGTTCCCAATCAGAGGCAGCTGTTTATCGTTGTCTCTGATTGGGGATCATATTTAGGCAGCCATTTCCCCACTGTGTAACCTCTTATGTTACGGTTCGTTGTTTGTTTCCTTTTGTTTTACATAATTAAGATGTGGAACTCAGAGCACGCTGCGCCTTGGTCCGTCTCTACACACAATCGTGACAGAAGATCCCACCACAACAGGACCAAGCAGCGTGCCCAATTGGAGAAGGTATCCTGGGCTTGGGAGGAGATAAAGAAGGAGAAGACATGCTGGACTTGGGAGGAAATCATGTCAGGACACGAAAGCCTTCCGTGGAAGCATACACAAGGAGAGAAGGGAGGACAGCGACGACGCCGTGGTTCGCGGCACACGGGGTGGTCGGCGGAGCCAGTCTGGGAGAAAAGGGAGAAACTGGAGGAGAGAAATTAGAGAGTTGTTGGGTTGGTGTATGATGCACGACATTCGCCCTAAGGAGCGTGTCATCAGTTTACTGCCACCTGAGTCAACTCTTCGTACTCGTCCTGAGGAGCGTGCTAGCAGGCTGGTTAAGACTGTGCCGGCTCCACGCACCAGGTCTCCAGTGCGCCTTCCCAGTCCGGTACGTCCTGTGCCTGCTCATCGCACTCGCCCTGAAGTGCGTGTCACCAGTCCAGAGCTTCCGGCGACGGTCCCCAGTCCAGAGCTTCCGGCGACGGTCCCCAGTCCAGAGCTTCCGGCGACGGTTCACAGTCCGGAACCTCCTGCGACGGTCCACAGTCCGGAACCTCCTACGACGGTCCACAGTCCAGAACCTCCTGCGACGGTCCACAGTCCGGAACCTCCTGCGACGGTCCACAGTCCGGAACCTCCTAGGACGGTCCACAGTCCGGAACCTCCTAGGACGGTCCACAGTCTGGGAACCTCCTGCGATGGTCCACGGTCCGGAGCTTCCAGGCACGGCGTCCAGTCCAGCTCCAAGGCCAGAGCCTTCCTCTGCACCGATGCCCAGCTCCAAGGCCAGAGCCTTCACAGCGCCTTCTGTTTAAACTATAATAAAAACATATAACACGTAGTTACTATATAGCTGCGGGTCCAGTTCTGACAATATGTGTAGGCCTAGCATCCCAAGTTTTGGCTCGATAGGTCATTTGGAGCCAGAGCAGCGACCATAATTGGTGCTGAAAATCCACATTTTCCGGGCGTTGCTACGTGGTCCTTGAATAAGCTATCGGACAGAAACATTGGGGTCCATCTCTATGGGCCGAGTCGGTTTCAATGCACCTAGTCTTGCGAATCTGGGACTTTTTTAAATGTCGTCATTTTTGTAATGGTCAAAAGGAATTGAAGTTATTGCAAATGTACGAGGCTGTTTCTTGGTCTGAGAACCTACTAGAGCCACATAACTCACAGTGCACTATCGACTTGAGCTCTAGAACAGGTTTCTAAAGTTTCAGAGCTCTAGGTCTAACGGTTCTTTGACAGTTAGAACAAAGGTAACTATTGCAGGCTCTGTGTGTCTCTAAGCCCCACACTATGTCACTCAAGCCTTGCTGTGTGTGTGTGTGTGAGAGAGCTTTTTTTTTTACATCTGTGTGAAGAAATGACTGATTTACAGTTCATGAGGGTTTCCTAATCACACATATGAAGTTTTGGAAAGATGTGACCTTTTTAACCCTTCAAAACAGCCCATATGACCCCAATTTAAGGTACTTCCGGTTGACACAGGAAGCTAAAAGTGAACACATATCCTCCTTGGGGTAGGTTCTTACAGAATTTTGAGTTTTAAGTCTTTAAGTTAAGAACTGACTTTATATAGAGTGTTTAATGATTGAGTGTTATTTCAGAAAATCACAGAAATCACGTTGAGTTCCGAAACCAACCTTAACTTCTTTATGATAGGGGGCAGCATTTTCACTTTCGGATGAATTGCGTACCCATAGTGAACTGCCTCCTACTCTGTCCCAGATGCTAATATATGCATATTATTATCACTATTTGATATAAAACACTCTGAATTTTCTAAAACTGTTTGAATGATATCTGTGAGTATAACAGAACTCATATGGCAGGCAAAAACCTGAGAAAAAATCAAAACAGGAAGTGAGAATTCTGAGACTGGTCAATGTTCAACTTATCGCCGATTCAATTCCCTGTAAGATATTGATCTATTTGCACTTCCTAAGCCTTCCACTAGATGTCAACAGTCTGTAGAACGTGGAATGAAGCTTATGCTGTGTTATGGGGCCGGATGGGAGGGGAATGAGTCAGTGGTCTGGCAGATAGCCAGGTTCTGTAATGCGCTTTCCTCATGATATCGCCTTGCGTTCCATAACTTCTACAGACATGTAGGAATGCTCCGGTTGGAACGTTATTAGATATATATGATAACAACATCCTGAAGATTGATTTTCTACTTAGTTTGACCAGTTTATTCGACCTGTTATATAACTTTTTGAAGTTTTCGTTTGAGTTCGCCTGCATTTGCGCGAGCGTTTGGACAGGTGCACTAAACATGCTAGCAAAAGTAGCTACTTAGACATAAGTAATGGACATTATCGAACAAAACAACAATTTATTGTGGAACTAGGATTCCTGGGAGTGCTTTCTGATGAAGATCATAAAAGGTAAGGGAATATTTATGATGTAATTTCGTATTTCTGTTGACTCCAACAAGGCGGAGAAATGTTGTTACTATCTGAGCGCCGTCTCAGATTATTGCATGGTGTGCTTTTTACGTAAAGTTTTTTTTTAAATCTGACACAGCGGTTGCATTAAGAACAAGTGTATCTTTAATTTATATATAAAATATGTGTCTTTCATCAAAGTTTATGATGAGTATTTCTGTTATTTGACCAGGCTCTCTGCAATTTCTCCGGATATTTTGGAGGCATTTCTGAACATGGTGCCACTGTAAACCGAGATTTGTGGATATAAATATGCACATTATCGAACAAAACATGAATGTATTGTGTAACATGATGTCCTATGAGTGTCATCTGATGAACATCATCAAAGGTTAGTGATTAATTTTATCTCTATTTGTGCTTTTTGTGACTACTATCTTTTGCTGGGAAAATGGCTGTGTTTTTCTGTGGCTATGTACTGAGCTAACATAATTGTTTGGAGTGCTTTCCCCGTAAATCCTTTTTGAAATCAGACATGTTAGCTGGATTCACAACATGTGTAGCTTTAATTTGGTGTCTTTCATGTGTGATTTCATGAAAGATTGATTTTTATAGTAATATATTTGAATTTGGCGCGCTACATTTTTTCTGGCTTTTGGCCAAGTGGGAGGCTACCGTCCCACATATCCCAGAGAAGTTAACGGATTTGTGTGAACATGCCGCATATGGATCTGTAACTTTTTGGGGGAAAAAACAAATTTCTTTGAGCATCACCAATTGTACATTGTCTGTTTTTTTTTTTCCTGACACCGTAGGTTCATGTACTTTGATGTGAAGCGGTCAAATTAGCGATCTATTTTCGTTTTTAACCTTTAATCCCAGAAAAATGGCCTTAACCTCTCTGGGGCATCTTGGACGATAGCGTCCCACCTACCAACATCCAGTGAAAATGCAGAGCGCCAAATTCAAATAAATTACTATAAAAATTTTACTTTCATGAAATCACACATGCAATACACCAAATTAAAGCTACACTTGTTGTGAATCCAGCCAACATGTCGGGGCTAACTGCCCATTATGCCAAACCTAAGTCTTTTCCTAAGTCTTTTCTGTTTAGGAGAAATGGCCACGTCGTGATTGGTGATGTTTTGTACATTTGCAATATGATTCCATTCGCCCTCTGGTGGGATTTACCGGGACAGCGGAAAAATGACAAATTTGAAAATGATATACAACGGAAACCGAATGTCCGAGAGACTTCGTTCGATGACTTCCCGGAAGATCTGGCCACGGTGCCCGGCCCGCCGCCGTCCGCAAATTTTAGAAACATTTGCGGAGGTCTAATAAGGGACCGTACATTTGCAATATGGAGTTTCTAATCAACCACCATACAGCAAATGCCAAAATGTTCCCTTCATGTATGTCAGGTAACTACTAACGCAATATCTGAACAATGCATTCTTAAACATTTTTCAACTACTGGGTTGAAGCAGACTTTTCAGAGCCCAGCACAAATCCAGGGGATTATTCTGCCCCGAAGATGGAATTTGTTTCCTAATAACTAACCCAGGTAATGTCCCTTTTCTTTCCTTTTATCTAGGACATATTAAAGTGTTTATTTGTTTTACTGTCATTTACCTCCTGAAACAGCTCAACTCGCAGGTCAAGCTTTTGAGGTACCCTTCGCTGTCGAATAGGATATCTCTGCTCCTCCTGGGCTTCCGGTGGTAGGCCAGGTTCGGGTGGAAGATCAGGCTCTGTCTCTCCCGTACGTCCACAGTCAGGAGAATAGTCCTGGGGGTCGTTATTGTTCTTGTTCTCTCGGCATGTCTCTGCTGGGGCGTTGGACCGTAGCAGATGATCCACATGAACGTTGACATGGCGATGACCAATTTGGACTTGGTAAGTCAAAGGTCCTCTGCGTTGCAAGATCACACCTGAGTTCCACAGGCGCTTAGGGTGTCTGAAATCACGTACCATCACCCCCTCTCCCTCTTTGAATTCTCTGACAGTCTTTGAGTGTCTGTCATGAGCTTCCATCTGCTGTAGCTGGTGCTTTACCACAGTGCTTGACAAGTCTGATTTCAACAGTGTCAGGTGGGTACGTGGTTGGCGTTTCAGAAACAGTTCAGCTGGTGTACGTTCCGTTATTCTGTGTGGTGTGTTACGGTAAGTAAACAGGAACCGGGGAAGCCTTTGGTGGGTGGGTACAGACTGAACCTCGAGTCTAGTCCAGGCCTTCTTAAAGGTTTGCACGGCTCTCTCCGCTGCTCCGTTTGATGCCTGATGGTAAGGTGGTGACAGGATGTGCCTCACTCTATTGTTCTTTAGAAACATTTCAAAATTGTTTGACGTGAAAGGAGGGCCATTGGAGGGCCATTAACTGCGGGCGAGTGCTTTCATTCGAGTGATCCCTGGATGTCCCTCATGCAGGTCAGATAGCAGTCTCCTCTGGAATTTGTGAGGTACCACCACCCTTGATCCCCACAGAACACATCCTTGATCAGTAGACAATTGGTCTTTCTTGTCGATGAATGGACGAAGGTTATCGTCATTTATGAAGGTTGGCCAACCGCCTAATGTTAAGTCCAAGACTTTGGAAAGCACTGGGTCTTTCCTCGTTTCCTCTGCTATGTCTGAAGCAGATATGGGCAGTTCGTCGGTGAGAGAGATCTGGAAGACTGCTCTATCATCTTCACTGTCGGAGTAACTATTGCATGGTAGTCTTGATAGTGCATCTGCATTTGCGTGATCACTGGATCGTCTGCACTCGATCTCGTAGTCGTAGGCTAGCAATATCAGAGCCTAACTTTGCATTCGAAGTGCAGCAAGGGTTGGTATAGCTGATTTTGATCTAAGTATGTCCAACAGAGGCTTGTGATCTGTCAGCAGTATATTATGAATATATGCTCAGAGCTTCCTTCTCAATTTGAGCATAATTGTTCTCACTTGGTGACAGAGTCCGTGATGCAAATGCAATAGGGTGTTCTTCACCCGACGGTAGAACATGTGAGATGACGGCTCCTGCTCTGTATGGAGATGCATCACACGCGAGTCTCAGCTTCATCTCTGTGTCGTAGTGGGCAAGCCACTTGCTCTTTAGCAGACGCTGTTTGTAAGTCTTGAATGCTTCTTCGCATTGTGGGGACCAATTCCACTTTGTATCGGCCTGCAGCAGTTGGTGAAGCGGATGCAACAATGTGGACAAGTTTGCCACAAACTTTCCGTAATAGTTCAGGAGCAAGGTGCTCTCCAATGGTTGGTGGTGACACGAGGATGTCGTCCATGAAGCACACAATATTGTCTATACCGTCCAAGATCTGATCCATTGTGTGTTGGAATATCACTGAAGATTTCTCCCCAGTTCAACTTGATCTTTTGTAGCCAGTTTCTGCCTAGCAAGGCTGATTTTTCTCCTTTGACAATGACAAGCGTTAGCGTCCACTCCTTCCCCTCATACCGGACTGGTACCTGGATCTGCTCAAACACAGGAATAGTGTCACCAGTGTATGAAGAAAGGCGGATGGACGCAGGCTGAAGAGGGCACTTTTTCAGTTTTTCTTTGAAGAGTCTTTCTGGAACAAGCGATACAGACGCTCCGGTGTCCATCTGCATTTTCACTGGTTTTCCCGCTAACTCCATGCTGACATAGATTCCATATTTGTGTTGTTGAGTTGTGTACACTGTGAACAGTTCCAATACTGTTTCAGTTGTATCTTCCTATTCTTGTGCTGCGTCTGACACTTTGTGTTCTCTTGCCGTGCGTTTTGGAGCTTTACACACTCTCTGTAGATGTACAACCTTTCCACAACTGTGGCACTTTTCATTTTGGAATCGACATTCACTGTGCTGATGATTATCTCCCCCACATCTGTAGCAACTTAGCTTAGACCTTTGTGATGTGGGCTGCTTTGTTCTTGTGTAACCTTGAGGACGGGACTGAGAAAAGTGTGAATTTTGTGAGCCTTTTCCAACACGTGCATCACTGACCTTGTGAACACCTTTCTGACGTTTTGCATGTCCCGATAGCTCAAAGGTATCCCTGTGGGCAAGCTCAAGTCCAAGTGCGATATCACAGGCTTTCTTAAAGGTCAGGTCCTTCTCTGAAAGAAGCCTTCTGTGATATGCTTCACCACATACAAACTTGTCTTGAAGAGCATCATCAAGAAATTGTGCAAACTCACATGTACTTGCCAGCCTTTTCAAAGCAAGGATGTAGTCAGCCACGGTTTCCCCATGACTCTGGTGAGGTTGGTAAAATCTGAAACGTTCTGCAATGAGAATTTGCTTAGGCTTGAAATGCCTTGAAAGAGTTTAAGTCAGTTCTGCATAGGTCAAATACTGCTTTTATTGGTTCAATGAGACCTTTCAGCAATCCATACTCAGTTGGACCCAAAACACTGAGAAATACGTCTGCTTTATTTTCATCGTTGATTTCATTTGCAGCCAGCCAACGCTCAAAACGCTCTAAATAGGAATCAAAATCCTCTTTTGTAGCCTCAAACTCTGGTACTCGACAAATAGTTGCCAATTCCACAGTTAATTGTTCAGTTTCCTTATTCCTTGTATTCCTTAATTTTTCTGAATTTTCATCTAATTCTTCACTTTCTTCATTTCTGAAGTGTCTGCAATTACTTCATTCAATGCACTCATTTGTAATAATGTACACATCGTGTTACGTTTCTTCATTTTTTGTATATTTTTTTTAACAATATTTCTCCACTGAGATTGCCTAATTTCAATTGGTTTTTAATTTAACCACCAGAGGGCAGTGTCGCTTTTCTGGACTCCAGTAGTCTTGCTACTTGGCAGCTCCTGAACACTGTACCTACTAGCAGTGCGTAGCCTTTTCTACTGGCGAAAGAAAATTAAAAACTGACGAATTACATAATTATTTTGAGTTTCATTACTCACGTAACATTCTTCCCTTCAAGCAATGTCCGTTTAAGAAGTTTAATCACCTCGTCGGCACTGTAATATTTGTGTTGTGGAGAAATGACCAGGCAGGAGACGGGAGTACAGTTAGGTTTCATTTAGTCAAAAAAAACTTTTGCTCTACAGCCCCCGGCACAATAGTGCGGATGTGCATTTCCTATTAGGTGTATTAACATAATACTGCCGTAATACATCACTGCTTAGTAACAGCAACGTAACTAATATAAACAGATGTAGATCCCAGATACTACAATATGTTACTGCAACCTAACAACTTCAGACATTTCCATAATTTACTCCGATTGTTCCTATTCTCAACTATTTTGTCAATAAAATAATATTTCTTGACCTTCTCAATCATCCTGTTAACCTAATTTCTTAATTTCTTATAGTCTATAAAAACAATATCTTCTCTTGATTTCCTGAACTCCAGAAAGTGTTCATTTCTAAGCTTAATTGCCTTTAAAATGTTAGCGTTTATCTATGGCTCTTTGTTAATTCTAAAACAAAATTATGGAGCCTGCTTGTGTACAGCATCCAAAAACAATGATTTAAAATTGCCCCAGGCATTTTGCACTTCATTGCACTTCAATACAACAGACCAGTCCAATTTGCTCAAACAATTAACAATTAACAATTTACTATAGTTATTCATAGACCATTTTTTTAACGAATTATGACAATTAAAAACAGTTTTCTTAACCTTCATACCTTACTTCGCTGAGCCCATAGTTTACAACCCCACTGTTTGATATCCGTGATCTATCCGAAACCAACACAAGGTCGATGATGGTCTCGGTAGAAGGACAGATCCTGGTGGGCTCATCAATCAGCTGGTGTAAGGCAAACAGATTACAATTCTGAAGAGCTTTAAAAGTAGCATTGTCCTTTTTGAGCATGTCTTTATTAAAATCACAAATAACAATAACCTCATTTGCCAAAATCTGTACAGTTGGAGCAAGTCTCCTCCAACAATTCATAGAAGTTGAACTAGTCTGGTGGTCAGATGGCGCCGGAGGGAATGGCTGCCGTTTTATGGGCTCTTAACCAACCGTGCTATTTTGTCAGTTTTTTCGCAATGTTTGTTTGTTTTTTTGGCATTGTTTGTAACTTACTTTGTACATAATGTTGCTGCTACCGTCTCTTAAAACCTGTTATGGCTGCAAGGGAAAGTATTGAGTAGCCAGATAAAAGGTGCCCATTTGAAACGGCCTCGTACTCAATTCTTGCTCGTACAATATGCATATTATTATTACTATTGGATAGAAAACAATATCTAGTTTCTAAAACCGTTTGACTTTTTTCTCTGAGTGAAACAGAAGTCATTTGGCAGCACTTTCCCTGACCAGGAAGTAGAATGTCAGAAATCTATGCTCTCTTCAACGTTCTGCCTATACATGGTCATGATACGTAGGACCCTACGTACACTTCATACGCCTTCCTCTGGGTGTCAAGAGGATGTGAGAGAAGAACTTTTGTGTCCATCTTGGTCTGAGGTGGAATAAAAGCTATTTCTTTGACGTGACCGTCCACTTCCGGTACTCTGAAGCGCGCGACTTGGAAGTGAGATTGCCTTCTGTTTTGCTGCCGTTTCGGACGACAACTATCTCCGGCTCGGATTTTATTTGATACATGTGACCATATCATCGTAATGTATGTTTTTTCAATATAGTTTAATCAGATTATTTGAATTTTTTCGGGAGTTTTGCCGTGTTCCGTTCTCTGACTTTGTTTACGTTGGAGAGATCCGTGCCACTCGACTAGTGCCCATGCTAAATGAAGAGGGAAAGTTGCCATTCTGAATCCAAACAACGACTCATCTGGACAAAGGACACCTTGATCAACATTCTGATGAAAGATCAGCAAAAGTAAGACCCAATTTATGATGTTATTTCATATATCTGTCGTGCATGTGAACTGGTCGTGGGCGCCCAAGTGTTTCTGGCTATTGTGGCTATGCTAATATAGCGCTACATTTTGTTTTCGCTGTAAAACATTTAATAAATCGGAAATATTGTCTGGAATCACAAGATGCCTGTCTTTCAATTGCTGCACAGTATGTATTTTTCAGAAATGTTTTATGATGAGTAATTAGGTATTTGACGTTGGTGTCTGTAAATGTTATGGCTGCTTTCGGTGCAATTTCTGATTGTAGCTGAAATGTAATTTATGATTTATACCATAAATATGCACATTTTTCAAAAAAAACATATGCTATACAATAAATATGTTATCAGACTGTCATCTTATGAAGTTGTTTCTTGGTTAGTGGCTATATATATATCTTTATTTGGTCGAATTAGTGATAGCTGGTGATGGAGTAAAACACTGATGGAGGTAGAAAAGTGGTGTAATAGATTTACATATTTTGTCTTCCCTGTAAAACATTTTAAAAATCGGACATGTTGGCTTGATTCACAAGATGTGTACCTTTCATATGCTGTATTGGACTTGTTAGTGTGTGAAAGTTAAATATTTAAAAAAAATAGATTTTGAATTTCGCGCCCTGCACTTGAGCTGGATGTTGTCATAAGTGTACCGGTGTCGGGCTGCAGCCATAAGAAGTTAACCTCTCTTGGGCACGTGAGACGGTAGCGTCCCACCACGCCAAATTCAAATACAGAAATACTCATTATAAAAATTCAGAAAACAAAASATATTTTACATAGGTTTAAAGATGAACTTCTTGTGAATCCAACCACGGTGTCAGATTGAATAAAAGCTTTACGGCGAAAGCATACATTACGATTATGAGAACATAGCCCACAAGACAAATAATTACAAACAGTAGCCAGCCAGATAGAACAGTTACACAATTTAGGAATAGAGATAAAATTAATCCCTTACCTTTGATGATATTCATATGGTTGCACTCAGCAGACATTCATTTACTCAATAAATGTTCCTCTTGTTCGATAAAGTCTCTTTACACCCAAAAACCTCTGTTTTGTTCGCGCGTTTTCTTCAGTAATCCACAGGCTGAAACGCAGTCAAAACAGGAAGACAAAAAAATCCTAATTGTATCCGTAAAGTTCATAGAAACATGTCAAACGATGTTTATATTCAAACCTCAGGTTGTTTTTAGCCTAAATAATTGATACTATTTCAACCGGACAATAACGTCGTCAATATAAAATGTAAACAAGAAACGCACTCTCTCGGTCTTACGCAGGAAAAAGCTCCGTGAAACTTTAGGGTCCACTCATTCATACTGCTCTTACTTCCTCATTTTTCGGAATACAAGACTGAAACACATTCTAAAGACTGTTGACATCTAGTGGAAGGCATAGAAACTGCAAGTTGAGTCCTAAGTCAAGGGATACTGTAATGGCATTGAATAGAAAACTACAACCCCCAAAAAAACGACTTCCTGAATGGATTTTTCTCAGGTTTTCGCCTGCCAAATCAGTTCTGTTAAACTCACAGACACTATTTTAACAGTTTTGGAAACTTTAGAGTGTTTTCTATCCAAATCTAGCAGTTATATGCATATCATATCTTCTGGGCCCAAGAAACAGGCCGTTTAATTTGGGCATGCATTTCATCCAAAATTCCGAATGCTGCCCCCTACCCTAGAGAAGTTAATCAAATTGCAATCAAAACTGAAGATCATGCTTAGGTGATTATTGGAGTCAGGTGTGGTAGCTGAGGCAAAACTGTTACACCAAATCAGGCCCTCGAGGACTGGAATTGCCCACCCCTGCAAGCACATGCACAGCTTAGAGGGAACATTGCTGCACACCCAGGTTGGATTTCACTTCCCTTTTCACTTGTACTATCAACCACCAGCGATAATTAACTGCAAATGTGTACATAATCAAAAGGAAAAAAGGGTTCCGACATGGTTGTTAGATTTCAACACAAAGGACCCCACTCAAAGTCAATATTGAGAGGCCTAAATATATTTTGGCCTAATATAATTGACCTTAGAGCTGTAAGGGAACTAAAGCAGGGTGTGAGTACAATAACCTGGGGTTGGATCATGCATGACCAGGCCGTGACATGTGGTTATGTTTAGCGATTTACCAAACACGGTGGTGTTCTCAGGAATTGATTTAGAGCTTATGCTCTTCTTGCATTTTAAAATGGATGGTGGGAGTTATCAATGTTCACATTGACATAAATATGAATATGTGGAGCTGAAAAACATTGTCTCGAAAGAACCACTGTCGCATTTGCAAGGCGTCTAGGATGACGTTTGTTTTTTGTCTTAAAAATCATTAGATATTCAGTCAAGCACAACCACTCAATGATTCCTATGAACCTACGGTATGTTTCCGCCGACTATCAGAGATGGATTGATGTGGCAGAGGGTGAATGGTACAAAGACAGTGATCCGCTAATGAACCAATAATGAACATTCAAATTACTGGATACAGTGCACACAAGAGACTACTTTCACACAAATGCAGATCAAATTGCCCTGGCTTATTCACTGGAAACAAATTGAAATAAATTCATTTGCATTTAAGGTAATGCCTTGGCTTTTATAGGGCTGTTACTTGGGAGGGGGTTGAAGATATGTGGGCTGTGATCCTTGCATGCACCACAAAGCTTCAAAAATGAGGAGCAGAATGCATCTCTTGGAAGAGTTGGAATTTGTCAAGTAGAGGCAGTGGGCTACGTGTAAAAAAATCTCATTTGTTCCAACAATGGGAAATGGTGCACAGAGATATTTCTTGATCAAATGGGTAGAAGGAAGGCTCAGTAGTGAATAAATCTGCTTCTGGGTCTCCATTTCTCACATACCCACACAGGGGGATTGCTGCGTCTGGGTGAAGGGAAAATAACACTGCCTAGCCAAATATGTTTCTCTCTTGCATGTGCTGCTTATTAAGGGAAAGAGTAAACTTTGTTTTTTCCCTCCATATTGCGACAGCGAGTCCCAATGCACACTGAAACAAGCTTTGGAAATAAAGAGTGCCCTTTTGTTTTGGGTTTAATCCCTTTGAAGAAACATACTTTCCAGTGATTTGTTGTTGTTGTTGTTGTTGTTGTTCCAATGTCCAATGCCTTTTGCACATTGTATGGCAGTCGAAGAAAGAGAACTGCTCCTCTCTGAGAAACAGCTCTTTTGGTTCTGCTCGTTTCAAGTAATTCATTCAGATTCGTTCAGAATTTCCTGTTAGTGGTCGCACTCCTGAAATGTATATGAATAACACAAAAAAAAATTGTCAAGGGAATATTACGGTCACGCACTTCTTGATTAATACACTCGATCAGGAGACATTCGTTTTGGGCATTGCCTCATTACGTGTCAGGCTGTTCCCGGCTTTCCATGGCCAACTCCGACACGTTTCTGGGAGTGTCCAATAAAGGTGGGGCGCAGTGGAACCAATCGCACCAGACAGACAGAACTCTGAACGGGGGGACACAGTGACGGTGGTCAGGGTATACCGGTGTGTATCAGATAGAATTAAGCCGCGATGAGGTGAACCATGATTGAGTGTTGATCTAAAGCAGCTGGGTGCTTGGAAGGCGGCTGCGTGAAGCCATGAAAGACGTATTTGTGTCAGACACATTCACATGTATGCACACCACACCCACATGTATGCACACACACTGGTACGCACACGCTGAGACACACACACACTCACTGATACAATGCAGATCCATTGTCGGAGGTCTGATACTGACATGGTTGGAATTGGTTGCAGATGACATCTCTCTTCCATTAAAGCAGTACAGTGCATTTTTCTGGCCCCACAAAAAAAAAACGTTCCATTCATGCCCTTGTTAAAATTGCTTCTCTCAGGACATAGAGTTTAATAGGAGGATGACACGCTCTGCAATCTTTTCCACATGCTTGTCTCATTTTCATTCAGATGTGCATATGGGGTGAGGCAAGGGCTTGGCTGGGGCCTTCAGTGTATTCCATCCTTTATAACCTTCTCTCCATATCGAGGCATCGCAGTCTCTGTCGTCAAGAGAGAAAATCTACTCCGACCCGAAACAATATAAACTGACAGGGCAAACAAATTACAATTAGAAATGCTGAAAGTGATAATGAAACATTGTGTCTGGGTCCCCAACAATACCCCAGCTAATGAAGACCTTTCAGTTAATGAGAAGTAAAACATGATTATGGACAGAGTCAGAGCACTTGTCAGCGACAGTGATATTTACACACACACTCAAGTGTTGTCATCCGTGATTTAAATCCCCTTGGTGCTTGTTAACAGTAATTGAGATATATACAAATCTAGGGGTCTACTTTTCCCATTTAGCTTATGAATGTGATATGATTGTCATCATGGGAATAATATGACTGCAGAGTACAGGAAAGTTGTCATCTTGGCCGATCAGAGTATATACAGTTTAGGCTTTGATAGACCTGCAGTGCATTCGGAAAGTATTCAGATCCCTTTACTTTTAACACATTTTGTTACGTTACAACCTTATTCTAAAATAGATTAAGTACATATTTATCCTTCTCAATCTACACACAATGCCCAATAATGACGACGCAATAACAGTTTTTTTTAAATGTTTGTGGATTATTATTTTATTAAACACAGAAATACCTTATTTACATAAGTATTCAGACCCTTTGCTATTAAACTAGAAATTGAACTCCGGTACATCCTGTTTCCACATCTTGATTGGAGAGTACCTGTGGTAAATTCAATTGATTAGAGACAGGATTGTGTCGAAGCACAGATCTGGAGAAGAACCCCAAAAAATGTGTTTGCAGCATTGAAGGTCCCCGTGAGCAATGTGGCCTCCATCATTCTTAAATGGAAGAAGTTTGGAACCACCAATAGTAGAGTGACCCGACGGAAGCTACTCCTCAGTAAAAGGCACATGATAGCCTGCTTGGAGTTTGAAAAAAGGCACCTAAAGACTCTCATACCATGAGAAACAAGATTATCTGGTCTGATGAAACGGTGAAACATGGTTGTGGCAGCATCATTTTTTTTTTTTTATATATTTTTATTTATTTCACCTTTATTTAACCAGGTAGGCTAGTTGAGAACAAGTTCTCATTTGCAACTGCGACCTGGCCAAGATAAAGCATAGCAGTGTGAACAGACAACACAGAGTTACACATGGAGTAAACAATAAACAAGTCAATAACATGGTAGAAAAAAAGAGAATCTATATACAATGTGTGCAAAAGGCATGAGGTAGGCAATAAATCGAATAATTACAATTTAGCAGATTAACACTGAGTGATAAATCATCAGATGAACATGTGCAAGAAGAGATACTGGTGTGCAAAAGAGCAGAAAAGTAAATAAATAAAGCAGTATGGGGGTGAGGTAGGTAAATTGGGTGGGTAGTTTACAGATGGACTATGTACAGCTGCAGCGATCGGTTGACTGCTCGGATAGCAGATTTTTAAAGTTGTTGAGGGAGATAAAAGTCTCCAACTTCAGAGATTTTGCAATTCGTTCCAGTCGCAGGCAGCAGAGAACTGGAAGGAAAGGCGTCCAAATGAGGTTTTAGCTTTAGGATGATCAGTGAGATACACCTGCTGGAGCGCGTGCTGCGGGTGGGTGTAGCCATCGTGACCATGAACTGAGATAAGGCGGCACTTTACCTAGCATAGCCTTGTAGATGACCTGGAGCCAGTGGGTCTGACGTAGAACATGTAGCGAGGGCCAGCCGACTAGGGCATACAGGTCGCAGTGGTGGGTCGTATAAGGTGCTTTAGTAACAAAACGAATGGCACTGTGATAAACTGCATCCAGTTTGCTGAGTAGAGTGTTGAAGCTATTTTGTAGATGACATCGCCAAAGTCGAGGATCGTAGGATAGTCAGTTTTACTAGGGTAAGTTTGGCGGCGTGAGTGAAGGAGGCTTTGTTGCGGAATAGAAAGCCGATTTCTGATTTGATTTTGGATTGGAGATGTTTGATATGAGTCTGGAAGGAGAGTTTGCAGTCTACCATGACAACTAGGTACTTATAGATGTCCACATATTCTAGGTCGAAACCGTCCAGGGTGGTGATGCTAGTCGGGCGTGCGGGTGCAGGCATCGAACGGTTGAAAAGCATGCATTTGGTTTTACTAGCGTTTAAGAGCAGTTGTGAGGCCACGGAAGGAGTGTTGTATGGCATTGAAGCTCGTTTGAGGGTTAGATAGCACAGTGTCCAAGGAAGGGCCGGAAGTATATTAGATGGTGTCGTCTGCGTAGAGGTGGATCAGGAATCGCCCGCAGCAAGAGCAACATCATTGATGTATACAGAGAAAAGAGTCGGCCCGAGAAATTGAACCCTGTGGTACCCCATAGAGACTGCCAGAGGACCGGACAACACGCCCTCCGATTTGACACACTGAACTCTGTCTGCAAGTAGTTGGTGAACCAGGCAAAGGCAGTCATTAGAAAAAACCGAGGCTACTGAGTCTGCGATAAGAATATGGTGATTGACAGAGTCGAAAGCCTTGGCCAGGTCGATGAAGACGGCTGCACAGTAATGTCTTTTATCGATGGCGGTATGATGTCGTTTAGTACCTTGAGCGTGCTGAGGTGCACCCGTGACCGGCTCGGAAACCGGATTGCACAGCGGAGAAGGTACGGTGGGATTCGAGATGGTCAGTGATCTGTTTGTTGACTTGGCTTTCGAAGACCTTAGATAGGCAGGCAGGATGGATATAGGTCTGTAACAGTTTGGGTCCAGGGTGTCTCCCCCTTTGAAGAGGGGGATGACCGCGCAGCTTCCAATCCTTGGGGATCTCAGATGATACGAAGGGAGAGGTTGAACAGGCTGGTAATAGGGGGTGCGACAATGGCGGCGGACAGTTTCAGAAATAGGGGGTCCAGATTGTCAAGCCCAGCTGATTTGTATGGGTCCAGGTTTCCAGCTCTTTCAGAACATCTGCTATCTGGATTTGGGTAAAGGAGAAGCTGGGGAGGCTTGGGCGAGTAGCAGCGGGGGGGGCGGGCTGTTGGCCAAGGTTGGAGTCGCCAGGAGGAAGGCATGGCCAGCCATTAGAGAATGCTTGTTGAAGTCTTCGATTATCACGGATTTATCGGTGGTGACCGTGTTACCTAGCCTCAGTGCAGTGGCAGCTGGGAGGAGGTGCTCTTGTTCTCCATGGACTTTACAGTATCCCAGAACTTTTTGGAGTTAGAGCTACAGGATGCGAATTTCTGCTTGAAAAAGCTGGCCTCTGCTTTCCTGACTGACTGCGTGTATTGGTTCCTGACTTCCCTGAACAGTTGCGATATCGCGGGGCTCTTTCGATGCTATGCAGTTCGCCACAGGATGTTTTTGTGCTGGTCGAGGGCAGTCAGGTCTGGAGTAACCAAGGGGCTATAATCTGTTCTTGGTTCTGCATTTTTTTGAACGGAGCATGCTTGTTAATATGGTGAAGGAAGTAACATTTAAAGAATGACCAGGCATCCTCAACTGACGGGATTGAGGTCAATATCCTTCCAGGGTACCCGGGCCAGGTCGATTAGAAAGGCCTGCTCGCAGAAAGTGTTTTAGGAGCCGTTTGACAGTGATGAGGTGGTCGTTTTGACCGCGGACCGTGGCGATACAGGCAATGAGGCAGTGATCCTGAGATCTTGATTGAAGACAGCAGAGGTGTATTTGGAGGGCAGGTTGTCAGGATAATGTCTATTAGGTGCCCATGTTTACGGATTTAGGTTGTACCTGGTGGGTTCCTTTGATGATTTGTGGGAGATGAGGGCATCAAGCTTTGGATTGTAGACTGCCGGGGTGTTAAGCATATCCCAGTTTAGGTCACCTAACAGAACAAACTCTGAAGCTAGATGGGGACGATCAATTCACAGATGGTGTCCAGGGCACAGCTGGGAGCTGAGGGGGGTCGGTAGCAGGCGGCAACAGTGAGAGACTTATTTCTGGAGAGATTAATTTTTAAAATTCATGCCGTGGCTATGTTTTTCAGCGGCAGGGACTGGGAGACGAGTCAGGATTGAGGCAAAGATGAACGGAGCAAAGTAYASAGAGATCCTTGATGAAAACCTGCTCAGGACCTCAGACAGGGGTGAAGGTCCACCTTCCAACATGACAACAACCCTAAGCACACAGCTAAGACAATGTCCTTGAGTGGCCTAGCCAGAGCCTGTACTTGAACCCGATCGAACATCTCTGGAGAGATCTGAAAATAGCTGTGCAGCGACGCTCCCCATCCAACCTGACAGAGCTTCAGAGGATCTGCAGAGAACATTTGCAAGAATTTCTGAAAACATGTTTTTGCTTTGTCTTTTGTGGTATTGTGTGTAGATTTATGAGGGAAACGATTTAATCAATTTTGGAATAAGGCTGTAACGTAACAAATTGTGGAAAAAGTAAAGTGGTCTGAATATTTTCCGAATGCACTGTATGTATTCTAGCTGTCTGATGCGTCATATGAAGCAGGGCAAATAGAGTACAGTGTTCTATTGTGTGATATGCAGTATCCAGAATTCTAGAGGGCAGTCTGTTATATTGTTCTAAGAATTCCAAAATGAGTCTCCAGAAGGGGGTCATATCTGAATATGATTCACAAAAGAGCATTACGAAAGAGCATTAATTGGCCAATTAGCTTACAAACAGAATGAAGACAAATTGCAGTGCTCTTTCAAAGTTATTACAAGGCATAAGTAAAAATGATACGGAATCATTAAATCCTTATGCCTGTCTAGCTTGAAATACCACATTATATTCGGAGAGGCCTTAAGACAATGTCCAGAGACGTCTTTTGAGTTTGAAAACGTAATATTAACAAATGAGAGCAATTTCTTAGAGTTCTGTCATTAGTGTGTATTTCAATGTACTCAAGCTGAAGGAAAGGTAGGGATTCCTCCTTTGTGGAATGTAACTTATGTAGCAAAATTCGATTTTTTTTTACATTGGATAAAAGTAGAGACTCAGAGCTAGAAAATTGTATATCATACACCGCAGTTGAGGAACAATGGGAAAGTCATTCTGCTTTGAAGGTTGATAAACTTGTAACCCCACTTTTGAGAAAATGGCCCTTTGGATGTTTTGGTGTACCTACTGGAGAGCTCTTCTTTCTCTACACCCATTCAGCATCATTCACACTCTCTTAAGCTACAGCCCCACCCATCTCTTTAAGGATTCACATGTGAGTCCATGTGCTAAACAGAGGGGTTTAGTAAGAAATATATTTTGGGAAAAAGGCCTTCTGTAACGTGAACTTTCATGTGCCTTAATAACAAACTTGCATGCCATCTGTAAATACGAATACAATGGTTAAATTATGAGCCTAGATGGTTTAGCCACGGAAAAAGAACCTTCCTGCTAGCTATGATTGGCTGAGATAATGGATGGGCTGGACATGCCGAGATATGAGTTCTGATTGGTCTGCCATGTAGCATGCTATAACATGAGATGGTCAGTATGTGTAGTTAATCCTTGCTACTGGAGCTTTTTTGAAAGATATCATGTATATGTAGCAGGAGCAGTTTTCACCTGCATGTATTTGTATGAAGTTTGTCAAAATATTATATGCTCATTCTAAAGGGAGTAAGTTCCAAGATGTCTCTATTAAAGGCTCTTATGCATTGTTCTTATGCCCTCTCCTTGTATAAGCTAGTATCGGTCTGGTGTCAAGTTCACTATTGCTGCCATATTTGAGTTCCCTTTCATTTATGATTATGGGGAAGATGGTCCATAATTTGAGGTCTGCTTCTTTTTTTGATATAACATGTCATAATCCTCATACAGGTCTAGTCTAAGTGTATAAAGTGCCTTATGAATGTACAGTATGGATCAAACTGTGTGAAGATCAGACTCAGTATTTTGCTGCATTTTGTATTGTGATGCTAGCTAACTACTTGGCGCTAAACAAACGTTCTGAATGTTTACTTCTGTGCTTTATTGCCAGGTACTATATGTTGTAATGAATTTACTGTGTTGAAAATGTATTTTATAATACTATCTCTGAAGCTAGCTGGTTGTTGTACTCCTGTCTTGAGTCTTGGTTCACGATACTGTAAAATAGAAAAATGTATTCTCTTAATATTTATATTGGAAATTATTATCAAATGTAAAACTATACAGTCACATTGTGTTTTTATAGTCATATTTGGCCTTTCATTTATGATTATGGCGAACACGGTACGTAGAAAGTTGAGGAGCTGGAGGAATGTAAATTCATAATTCTCTGATTCTAAATTGAACACCTAAATTGTGTGCTTCATTGCCAGACTATAATAAACGGGGCACTTGCCTGAAACCGATGATCCATATACGGATAAGAGTTTAGCTACATTTTCAGATATTATACATTTCTCAATTAGTCAGAAAGTCGTTTTCATTGCAAGTTAAAGCGTACTGTTAGATAGCTAACGTTAGCTGGCTTGCTTGTTAGCTAACGTTACGTGCATGATCTTTGTAGCAATATTATCCGTATCTCAGAAAGCCTAACCCTAACCCTAAACATAGCTTTTATTTGATATAGTGTTTGTTTACCAGAAACGGTAATGTGAAGAACAAAATGACCTGCACCAAAGTCAGATTAGGATATTGGCCAAAGACTAAATCATGTGTATTTCTACTAGTACTTTTTGATACTACCACTTTGAAATCTTTGGTTGTTTACTACACTACCTTACTCACTCTGTTTAGCACATGGCCTCACGTGTGAATCCTTGAAAATATGGGTGGGGCTAAGACTTTAAAGGGTGTGAACGATGCTGAATGGGTGTAGAGATAGAAGAGCTCTCCAGTAGGTGTACCATAACATTCAAGACATTTTCTCAAAAGTGGGGTTACAAGTTTATCAACCTTCAAAGCAGAATGACTTTCCCATTGTTCCTCAACTGAGTCTCTACTTTTATCCAATGTAAAAACCACATTTTCAAATGTTGCTACATAAGACCGAATGAAGGTGGTGGGTCACAAATGCGTACATTGTGTGGTGGACCCTGCGAAGACCGATTCCCAGAAACCGCAAGCGCTGGGCTCTGAAGGCATTCAAAATGCAGCTTGTACATTCACTTTGTGATGGCTACAGTGGCAGGAAACGTGGAGATAAAAATTTGACACCAGGGGGTGTTGTTACTCATGACTTGAAAACAGGCCACACTCCCTGGTGAACTTTGAAGGGAGCAGAAGAGGGTGTGTGGTGTGCATCCAGAGTGGACACGGCAAAAAGTGGGAGATGTGTAGAAACCTCCTTTGGGTGCTCTATGTGTTCTGTGACACGGATGGGGCCGTGCTTCCAGAAGTTCCATGACATGTTGTAGGCAAAATGCAAACACTTAAGTGACAGTGTAAAATATGAATTTGTCCTAGAAATCTTATAGAGAAAATGTTGTACATTTTAAAACGGTCTTGGAACAGTTGTTGTGTTTTGTGTATCTTCTCTTTGTATATTTTGAGTTTTTCTCTATCTAAAACGTGTTGCATTCACTGAATTGTTGTCAAAGTAGGCTACTAATTCTACATTTTGTGTCAGGCCTGGTCTGTACTAAATCTTATTGAGGGAAGTTATCTACATTTTGAAATAGTCTTTGAATAGTTGTTTGCATTTTTATGTTATAGAATAATTGTTGTCAATACAAATTGCCTACTTCGTGTGGGATTTCAAATAGATTCTGAATATTGAATATACCCCATAATGTCAAAGTGGAGTTATGTTTTTCGAAATGAAAAGCTGAAATGTCTTGAGTCAATACGTATTCAACCCCTTTGTTATGGCAAGCCTAAATAAGTCCAGGAGTAAAAATTTGCTTAATAAGTCACATAATAACTTGAATGGACTCAGTCTGTGTGCAATAGTGATGCGTGGGTTGACTCATAACCCACAGTCGTGGTTATATCCTCGAGGTAGACAGGTTTAGGGCCATTAAATATTATCTGAATGAAGGGCGGGTGGGTGGCCGGCAGGTTGAATAAATTGACAACAATATCTTTTAAAAAATCCATAAATGTATAATTATTGTGCAATTTATATCTATTGGCATTAGTTCATAAGCCTAAACTGTAGGGCCTAACTGTATGCGCGCTAAATAGCCTACACACCAAATGCTTCGGGAACGGGCAGAAAAAGTTAAGGTCAATCCACGGAGACAAAAGGGACATTTATTAAAGTTTAATTCAGAAAGAAAAATTGATGCGGAAGGGGAGTTGAATATAAAGAGAAGGGAGGGACAGAAGAGTAATCTTTGGGAAATATTTAGTGAAGTGGTAAAAGACTATGATAGCAGTGCCACTATGTTATATGTGATGATTGTGAGGCACTTTACAAATTCGATAGTCACAAGACGGGACTTCAAATAGGCCTATGGAAAGTCAAGGGAACTGTAGACTACTGTTAAACAGAAACTGAAATCTGGACATTGACTTTAGGTCGATAACTTCTTATGGCTGCACGGGCAGTATTGAGTAGCTTGGATTAAAGGTGCACAGAGGTGCCCAGAGTAAACGGCCAGCTCCTCAGTCATAGTTGCTAATATATGCATATTATTATTACTATTGGATAGAAAACACTCTGAAGTTTCTAAAACTGTTTGAGTTATGTCTGTGAGTATAACAGAACTCATATGGCAGGCAAAAACCTGAGAAAAAATCCAAACAGGAAGTGGAAATTCTGAGGCTGGTTGATTTTCAACCAAGATCCCATTGAAATCACAGCGAGATATGGATGAGTTTGCACTTCCTACGGCTTCCACTAGATGTCAACAGTCTGTAGAACCTTGTCTGATGCCTCTACTGTGAAGGGGGGCCGAATGAGAGGGAAATTTGTCAGGTCTGCCATGACCTGACCATTCTTTGACCATGCGCGTTCACATGAGAGGGAGCTCTGTTCCATCGATCATCTGAAGTCAATGTAATTCTCCGGTTGGAACGTTATTCAAGATTTATGTTAAAAACATTCTAAAGATTGATTCAATACATGGTTTGACATGTTTCTACAGACTGTTACGGAACCTTTGGACATTTCGTCAGGTTTTAGTGAACGCCCTTCCCTGACATTGGATTTGTTACCAAACACGCTACGAAAATAGCTATTTACCGAAAAAAACGAAAATTTCTTGTGGAAGTGGGAGTCCTGGGAGTGCATTCCGACGAAGATCAGCAAAGGTAAGTGAAGATTTATAATGCTTTTTATGAGTTTTGTTGACTGCACAATTTGGCGGGTAACTGTATGGCTTGCTTTTGTGGCTGAACGCTGTTTTCAGATTATTGAATATTGTTATTTTGCCGTAAAGCTTTTTGAAATCTGACACAGCGGTTGCATTAAGAACAAGTGTATCTTTAATTCTATGTAAAACATGTATCTTTCATCAAAGTTTATGAAGAGTATTTCTGTTATTTGACGTGGCTCTCTGCAATTTCTCCGGACATTTTGGAGGCATTTCTAAACATGGCGCCAATGTAAACCGAGATTTGTGGATATAAATATGCACATTATCGAACAATACATAAATGTATTGTAACGCTCGTCGTGGGTGGAAGAAGAGGAGGACCAATGCGCAGCGTGGTAAGTGTCCATATCGTTTAAATAAGAATACTGAACACTGAACAAAAACAATAAAACGACAAACGAACAGTCCTGTACGGTGAATCAACACACAGAACAGAAAATAATCACCCACAACACACAATGAAAAACAGGCTACCTAAATATGGCTCCCAATCAGAGACAACGACTGACACCTGCCTCTGATTGAGAACCATACTAAGCCAAACACATAGAAGTCTAACAACAGAACAAAACATAGAAAAACAACATAGAATGCCCACCCCAAACTAAAATAAAGACATAAAAAAGGAACTAAGGTCAGAATGTGACATGTATTGTGTAACAGGATGTCATATGAGTGTCATCTGATGAAGGTGTTCAAAGGTTAGTTATTAATTTTATCTATATTTCTGTTTTTTGTTACTACTATCTTTTGCTGGGAAAATGGCTGTGTTTTTCTGTGGCTATGTACTGAGCTAACATAATTGTTTGGTGTGATTTCCCCGTAAATCCTTTTTGAAATCAGACATGTTGGCTGGATTCACAACATGTGTAGCTTTAATTTGGTGTCTTTCATGTGTGATTTCATGAAAGATTGATTTTATACTAATATATTTGAATTTGGCGCACTACATTTTTTTCTGGATTTTGGCCAAGTGGGACGCTACCTTCCCACCTATCCTAGAGAGGTTAACAGTCTGATGGCCTTGTAATAGAAGCTGTTTTCCAGTCTCTCGGTCATAGCTTTGACACACCTGTACTGACCTCGCTTTCAGGATGGTCCCGGGGTGAACAGGCAGTGGCTCGGGTGGTTATTGTGCTTGATTAACTTTTTCGACTTCCTGTGACATCAGGTGCTGTAGGTGTCCTGGAGGGCAGGTAGTTTTCCCACGGTGATGCGTTGTGCAGACCCCACCACCCTCTGGAGAGCCTTGCGGTTGTGGGCTGTGCAGTTGCCATACCAGGCGGTGATACAGCCGAACAGGATGCTCTCAATTGTCCATCTGTAAAAGGTTGTGAAGGTTTTATGTGACAAGCCAAATTTCTTCAGCCTCCTGAGGTTGAAGAGGTGGTGTTGCGCCTTCCTCGCCACGCTATATTTGTGGTTGGACCATTTCAGTTTGTCCATGATGTGTACGCCCGAGGAACTTAAAACTTCCCACCTTATCCACTGCTGTCCCGTCGATGTCGATATGGGGGTGCTCCAACTGCTGTTTCCTGAAGTCCACGATCATCTCCTTTGTTTGTTGACATTGAGTGAGAGGTTATTTACCTGACACCACACTCCGAGTGCCCTCACCTCCTCCCTGTAGGCTGTCTCACCGTGGCAGGTAGCCTAGTGGTTAGGGCGTTGGACTAGTAACCAAAATGTTGCAAAATCAAATCTCTGACCTGACAAGGTAAAAATTAGTCGTTCTGCCTCTGAACAAGGCATTTAACCCACTGTTCATTGGTTGTCATTGAAAATAAGAATTTGTTCTTAACTGACTTTCCTAGTTAAATGAAGTTCAAATATAAATTGGTAATCAAGCCTACTACTGTTGTTGTCTGCAAAATTGATGATTGAGTTGGATGGCCATCCAGTCATGGGTGAACAGGGAGTACAGGAGGGGGCTGAGCACACACCTTTGTGTGGCCCCAGTTTTAAGGATCAGCGAAGTGGAGATGTTGTTTCTTACATTCACCACCTGGGGGCGGCCCGTCAGGAAGTCCAGGACCCAATTGCACAGGGCGGGGTTGAGACCCAGGGCCTCAAGCTTAATGACGAGCTTGGAGGGTACTATGGTGTTGAATGCTTAGCTATCGTCAATGATCAGCATTCTTACATAGGTATTACTCTTGTCCAGATGGGATAGGGCAGTGTGCAGTGTTATGGCGATTGCACGATCTGTGGACCGATTGGGGCGGTAAGCAGATTGAATTGGGTCTAGAGTGACAAGCAAGGTGGAGGTGATTATAATCCTTGACTAGCCTTTCAAAGCACTTCATGATGACAGAAGTGAGTGCTACGGGGCGATAGTCATTTAGTTCAGTTACCTTTGCCTTGTTGGAAACAGGAACAATGGTGGCCATCTTGAAGCATGTGGGGACAGCAGACTGGGATAGGGAGAGATTGAATATGTCCATGAACACACCAGCTCGCTAGTCTGCGCATGCTCTGAGGACGCGGCTAGGGATGCCGTCTGGGCCGGCAGCCTTGCGAGGATTAAAACCTGTTTTGGAGATTGGTTTTTGATCGGAAATTCTGTTACTCAGGCCCAGAAGCTAGGATATGCATATACTTGGTGGCATTGGAAAGAAAACATGCTGACGTTACTAAAACTGTTAAGATAATGTCTGTGAGTCTAACAGAACGGATATGGCAGGCCAAAACCCGAGGACAACCCATCCAGAATTATTTTGAGGTCACAGTCCATTTCAATGCTTGCCTATGGGATATACAAATATTACAGTTCATATGGCTTTCACTAGATGGTAACACTCTTTAGAAAGGGTCTCAGGCTTGTTTTTTGAAAAATAAGCAAGTAGTTGAAAAATTCCAAGGTGTCTCTCATTAGAAATGTAGTCTTGTTGGCGCGTGAATGAGGTGCACACTGTTCGTTATTTAACTTCCCTATCAAACATACTTTTCTCCGTCTTAAATATTATCATTTATTTAGATATTGGAGTACCTGAGGATTAATTAAAAACACCATTTGACTTATTTGTATGAACTTTACTGGTAACTTTGGATTCGTTTGTATGCATGTTGAAAAAGTGGAGTACTGAGATCATTGGAGCCAACTAAACTGACTTTTTTGGATATAAAGAAGGACTTTTTTTGAACAAAACAACCATTCATTGTGTAGCTGGGCCCCTTGGGATTGTAAACAGGGGAAGATCTTCATAGGTAAGTGATTTATTTAATCTCTATTTGGGATTTTGTGATGCCGGTGCTGGTTGAAAAAGTATTTTGGTGTGGGGCGCTGTCCTCAGATAATCGCATGGTATGCTTTCGCCGTAAAGCCTTTTTTAAATCCGACAGCGTGGTTGGATTAACAAGAAGTTAAGCTTTTAAATGATGTATGACACTTGTATTTCATGAATGTTTAATATTTAGTTTTTTGTATTTTGAACTTCGCGCTCTGCAATTTCACCGGATGTTGTTGTAGGTGTCCCGCTAGTGGTTCATGCGCTCAAACAGGTTAACCTCACTATTGTAGGGTGCACTATTTCACCTCCGGATGAAAAGCCTGCCCAAAATAAACTGCCTATTACTCAGGCCCAGAAGCTAGGATATGCATATAGTATATGTACATATATGTGCATATGTGCGAGGATTGGATTTGTTCGATAAAGAGGGACTTTATCGAACAAAACAAACATTTATTGAGTAAATGTCTTGTGAGTCTTGTGAGTGCAATCATATAAAGATCATCAAACGTAAGTGATTAAGTTTATCGCTATTTCTGACTTGTGTAACTCCTCTACTTGGCTGGTAACTGTTTGTAATGATTTGTATGCTGGGCGCTGTTCTGACACCGTGGTTGGATTAACAAGAAGTTCATCTTTAAACCGATGTATAACACTTGTAATTTTATGAATTTTTATAATGAGTATTTCTGTTTTTGAATTTGGCGCTCTGCAATTTCACTCGATGTTGGCCAGGTGGGAAGCTACCGTCCCACACCCCCTAGAGAGGTTTATTTAAGCTACCCAGGAAAGGGCTAAGAATAGCTAATATTAACACTAGAACTGCAAAAGCAGTCATTTTGACTGCACATGAAATTGTTTTATTTATTACACTGCCATTTTTTAAGTTATGCCCCCTCTCCATCCTTGACTTTTCCTAAATAAGTCTATATAACACAATATGTTAAAATATTAATATCACAAACAGAACTGGAGTTATAACCAGTTTTAGGAGGGCATGTCATTTTTCTGAATGGGTTTCCCCTGTTGCCCCTCCTTCTCCCAACAGTAGGGTCTGCTACGCTCTTTCTTCCCACATTTGAAAGTGCAATGCCCAGATGATTATCACCCCAATAATTACCTCTAAACTGAACGTAAACATTTCCGAAACAAATTTCACACATATAACAAAAGATTAAATAAATTCAGTAAAGTATGATGGGGAGAAAGGGAGGGCGAACAATACAACATCATGTAATCTCCGTTTGTGAATGAAGAAAAGGGCAGATCATGCTATTGTACTGATCCATTCTAATTATAATCTTAAAATGGTATGTACCATATGTGACCGACCGGCTCAAATCGGTCTTACGAAGCAAAATTTGAAATTGTGTTTTTTACATTGGATAAAAGTAGAGACTCAGAGCTACAAAATGGTATATCATACATTATAGCTGAGGAACGATATGAAAGTAATTTTGCTTTGAAAGTTGATAAACTTGTAAAGTCACTTTTGAGAAAATGTAATTTGAATATTTTGGTACTACTACTGGAGAGCCCTTCTTTGTCTAGACCCATTCAGCATCATTCACACCCTCTTAAGCTTTAGCCCCACCCATCACTTTAAGTTGATCCGAGCGTTCTATACTAACAACAGAAGTCAAGCACCCAAGCTAACTTGTCAGCTACTTCCAGACACAAATGACAGAACAGCTCACGTAAAATTATTCGTCCTAATAGAGCTGGCTAGGCTGTTATGTTATCCAGAGAGTTGGTGACTGCAAATGTTGTCCTTTCGTAAATCCAAAATGTGTCGCTCTCTGAGCATTCAGAGGTCACACCAGAGTCTCTGGCCGATGAGTAGGGTTGATCCAAACATTCTGACCTCACAACGGCGGTCAAGCACCCAAGCTAACTGGCTAACATTGGCTAGCTTGCTAGCTACTTCCAGAAACATAATGAGAGAACACCCCACTCTGACCCTTTTACTCACCCTAGCAGAGCTGGTTAGGATGTTTTCATGTTATCCACAGCATTGGTGACTGTAACTGTGATGCTGGCAACAATTGAATTAATATGTTTTGCTGATGTTTACTGACACCGGCCATATTCAACGGGTGTTGAGTGTTCGTAAATTCATCAGTTATTCTGCACTCTGGCACACTCAGACGAGCGTGCTACGAAATCGGAGTAGATGGCCAGACTGAATGTACGAACGCACACGAAATGGTTACTTGCATAGTGGAGTCTTTTGTTAAGGCATGTAGCTAGCTAGCTAGGTAAACCATAATCCCAACTCATGATGTTAGTATCCTGCATGAACCTGCAGGTAGCTAAACCCCCAGGTTCTGTCACGATCGTCTTGAGGATAAGGAGTGGACCAAGGCGCAGCGTGTGAAAAATACATTCTCTTTTATTAGAGATGAGTGACACACGAAACGAACACTTAAAACAAAACTAAACAACAAACGACCGTGAAGCTACAAACGTAAGTGCAATACCAAAAGCTACAAACGTTCTACATAGACAATTACCCACAAAAACCGAAATGCCTATGGCTGCCTTAAATATGGCTCTCAATCAGAGACAATGAACCCCAGCTGCCTCTAATTGAGAACCAATCTAGGCAGCCATAGACATACAAACACCTAGACAAGACACTGACTCCATGGTAGACAATCCCTAGGAGCAATCCAAAAACACATACATTCCCCATGTCACACCTGACCTAACTAAAATAATAAAGAAAATAAGATAACTAAGGCAAGGGCGTGACAGTACCCCCCCCAAAGGTGCGGACTCCGGCCGCAAAACCTGACACAGAAGGGGAGGGTCCGGGGTGCGCTTCTTATGGCGGCGGCTCGGGTGCAGGACGTGGCCCCCGCTCCACCATTGTCAATACCCGCTTTGGTGGCTCTGGTAGATCCTGGCTGACTGGCGGCTCTGGAAGATCCTAGCTGACTGGCGGCTCTGGCAGATCCTGGCTGATTGGCGGCTCTGGCAGATCCTGGCTGATTGGCGCTCTGGCAGATCCTGGCTGGCTGACGGCTCTGGCTGGTCATGGCTGGCTGACGGCTCTGGCTGGTCATGGCTGGCTGACGGCTCTGGCTGGTCATCGGTGGCTGACGGCTCTGCTGGTCATGGCTGGATGCAGGCTCTGGCTGTCAGGCTGATGACGGCTCTGGCTGCTCCTGTCTGGCGGAAGGCTCTGGCTGCTCCTGTCTGGCGGAAGGCTCTGGCGGCTCCTGTCTGGCGGAAGGCTCTGGCGGCTCCTGTCTGGCGGAAGGCTCTGGCGGCTCCTGTCTGGCGGAAGGCTGGCGGCTCCTGTCTGGCGAAGGCTCTGGCGGCTCCTGTCTGGCGGAAAGGCTCTGGCGGCTCCTGTCTGGCGGACAGCTCTGGCGGCCCTGACTGGCTGGCGGCTCTGGCGGCTCCTGACTGGCTGGCGCTCTGGCGGCTCCTGACTGGCTGGCGCTCTGCGGGTCCTGACTGGCTGGCGGCTCTGGCGGCTCCTGACGGACGGACGACTCTCTGGCGGCTCCTGACTGACGGACGGCACTGACCGGCTCGGGACAGGACGGATGCGGCTTCCTGATGGCTCGGGACAGACGGGCGGCTCTGATGGCTCGGGACAGACGGATGGCTCAGATGGCGCTGGGCAGACGGATGGCTCAGATGGCGCTGGGCAGGCAGGCAGCTCAGACGGCGCTGTGCAGACGAGCAGTGCAGGCGGCGTTGGGCAGACGAGCAGTGCAGGCGGCGTTGGGCARACGGCCGACTCTGTCYTGCTGAGGCGCACAGTAGGCCTGGTGCGTGGTGCCGGAACTGGTGGTACCGGACTGGAGACACGCAYCTCARGGCTAGTGCGGGGAGMAGSAACAGAGCATACTGGACCCTGGAGACGCACATTAGGCCTAGTRTGTGGTGCCGGAACTGGTGGTACCGGGCTGGGGACACGCATCTCAGGGCTAGTGCGGGGAGCAGCAACAGGACGCACAGGACTCTGGAGACGYACAGGAGGCTTGGTACGTGGTGCCGGAACTGGTGGTACCGGGCTGGAGACACGCACCATAGGGCGAGTGCGTGGAGGAGGAACAGGGCTCTGGAGACGCACAGGAAGCCTGGTGCGTGGTGTAGGCACTGGTGGTACTGGGCTGGGGCGGGGAGGTGGCGCCGGAAATACCGGACCGTGCAGGCGTACTGGCTCCCTTGAGCACCGAGCCTGCCCAACCTTACCTGGTTGTATGCTCCCCGTAGCCCGACCAGTGCGGGGAGTTGGAATAACCCGCACTGGGCTGTGTAGGCGAACCGGGGACACCATGCGTAAGGCTGGTGCCATGTATGCCGGCCCGAGGAGACGCACCTGGAGGCCAGATGCGTTGGGCCGGCTTCATGACATCCGGCTCAATACTCAAATCTAAGCCTTGCCCAGTGCGGGGAGGTTGGAATACACCCGCACCGGGCTAATGCACACGTCAGGAAGACACGTGCGCTCTAAAACCGCATAACACGCGTGTCTGCCGTACTTTCGCGCTCCACGGTAAGCTCGGGGAGTTGGCGCAGGTCCTCCTACCTGACTTCGCCACACTCCCTTGTAGCCCCCTCCCCAATAAATTTTTGGGTTGACTCTCGGGCTTCCAGCTTGCTTCCGTGCTGCTCCCTCATATCGCCTCCTTCTGGCTTTAGCTGCCTCCAGCTCTTCCCGGTTGAGCCACAGGTCCCTTACCTTCCAGTATCTCCTCCCAAGTCCAAGAATCCTTTATGCGCTGCTCCTGCTGCTGCTTAACACGCTGCTTGGTCCCGTTACGGTGTAATTCTGTCACGATCGTCTTGAGGATAAGGAGTGGACCAAGGCGCAGCGTGTGAAAAATACATTCTCGCTTTTATTAGAGATGAGTGACACACGAACTACACTTAAAAACAAAACTAAACAAATCAACAAACGACCGTGAAGCTACAAACGTAATGCAATACCAAAAGCTACAAACGTTCTACATAGACAATTAACCACACAAAAAAACAAATGCCTATGGCTGCCTTAAATATGGCTCTCAATCAGAGACAATGAACCACAGCTGCCTCTAATTGAGAACCAATCTAGGCAGCCATACAAACACCTAGACAAGACACTGACCCATTAAACGTACAAAACCCCTAGACAATCCAAAAACACATACATTCCCCATGTCACACCCTGACCTAACTAAAATAATAAAGAAAACAAAGATAACTAAGGCCAGGGCGTGACAGGTTCAATGTTAGTTAGCTAACATTAGAAAGGATTACCTAGACATACTGACCAGCTCAAATAGACAGAAGCGTGCTATATGGCAGACCAATCCAAACTCATCTCTCGGCATGTCCAGCCCACTCATTATCTCAGCCAATCATGGCTAGCGGGAAGGTTAGTGTCTTTTTATGTGGCTAAACCAACTAGGCTCGTAATTGTTTTACATTTATTTTTTTAATCCCCTTTTTTTGGTATCCAATTGTTAGTAGTTATTGTCTTCTCTCATCGCTACAACTCCCGTATGGGCTCGGGAGAGACAAAGGTCGAGAGCCATGCGTCCTCCGAAACACAATCCAACCAAGCCGCACTGCTTCTTAATACAGTGCGCATCCAACCCGGGAGCCAGCCGCACCAATGTGTCGGAGGAAACACGTACACCTAGCGACCTGGTCAGCGCGCACTGCGCCCAGCCCGCCACAGGAGTCGCTAGTGCGCGATGAGACAAGGATATCCCTTCCGGCCAAACCTTCCCTAACCCGGACGACGCTAGGCCAATTGTGCGTCGCCCCATGGACCTCCCGGTCGCGGCCGGCTGCGACAGAGCCTGGGCTCGAACCCAGAGTCTCTGGTGGCACAGCTAGACCACTGCGCCACCCGGGAGGCCCTAGGCTCGTAATTTAGCAATTTTATTTGTATTTACAGATGGCATACAAGTTTGTTATTAAGGCACATGAAAGTTCACAAGTTTGACAAGGCAATTCTGTCAAAAAACGCAAAGTTTACATTCAAACGGCTCTCCTGTGAAGTAGTGACTCGCGACATACGCCTAGTTTCCTGAAACGGGTCCCATATATCAGTCCACCGAATCAAACCAATCTTATCAGTCTATTCTACAAATCAAATAAAATCACATTTTATTTGTCACATGCGCCAAATACAACAGTGAAATGCTTACTTAGAAGCCCTTAATCAACAATGCAGTACAAAACATTTAGTTAAGAAAATATTTATATAAAACGTAACACAATAAAATAACAATACCGAGGCTCTATACAGGGGGTACAGGTTAGTTGAGGAAATATCTACATGTAGGTAAGGGGTAAAGTGACTATGAATAGATAATAAACAGTGAGTAGCAGCAATGTAAAATGAAAGGGGGGTGGCGATGTAAATAGTCTGCGTGGCCACTTGATTAATTGTTCAACAGTCTTATGATTTGTGGGTAGAAGCTGTTAAGGAGCCTTTTGGACCTAGACTTGCCGTGCAGTAGCAGAGAGAAAAGTCTATGACTTGGGTGACTTGAGTCTTTGAACATTTTATTTGACACTGCCTATTCTATACGTCCTGGATGGCAGGAAGCTTGGCCCCATTGATGTACTGGGCAGTACGCCCTACACTCTGTAATGCCTTACGGTCAGATGACCAGCAGTTGCCATACCAGGCGGTGATACAACCGGTCAGGATACTCTCAATGTATGACCCCCTGAGGGGCCCCAATGTTGAGGATCAGCGTGGCAGATGTGTTGTTGCCTACCCTCACCACCTGGGGGCAGCCCGTCAGGAAGTCCAGGATCCAGTTGCAGAGAGAGGTGTTTAGTCCCAGGGTCCTTAGCTTAGTGATGAGCTTTGTGGGGACTATGGTGTTAAATGCTGAGCTGTAGTCAATGAACAGCATTTTCACCTCTTGTCCAGGTGGGAAAGGGCAGTGTGGAGTGCGATTGAGATTGCATCTACTGTGGATCTGCTGGGGCTGTATGCGAATTGGAGTGGGTCTAGGGTTTCCGGGATGATGGTGTTGATGTGAGCCATGACCATCCTTTCAAAGCACTTCATGGCTACCGCTGTGAGTGGTACGAGGTGGTAGTCATTTAGGCAGGTTACCTTTACTTTCTTGGGCACAGGGACTATGGTGGTCTGCTTGAAACATGTAGGTATTACAGACTCGGTCAGGGAGAGTTTGAAAATGTCAGTGAAGACACTTCCCAGCTGGTCCGCTCATGCTCTGAGTACACGTCCTGGTAAACCGTCTGGACCTGCGGCCTTGTGTATGTTGACCTGTTTAAAGGTCTTGCTCACATCGGCTATGGAGAAGATGATCACAGTCGTCTGGAACAGCTGATGCTCTCATACATGCTTCAGTGTTGCTTGCCTCGAAGTGAGCATAAAAGGCATTTAGGTCGTCTTGTAGGCATGCATCACTAGGCAGCTCATGGCTGGGTTTCCCTTTGTACTCTGTAATAATTTGCAAGTCCTGCCACATCTGACGAGCGTCAGAGCCGGTGTAGTTGGATTCAATTTTAGTCCTGTACTGATGTTTTGTCTGCGGGCATAGCTGGATTTTTTATAATTGGATTAGTGTCCCACTGCCTGAAAGTGGCATCTCTAGCATTTACCTCTTTGCTGATGTTGCCTTTAATCCATGGCTTCTGGTTGGAATATGTACGAAAGGTCACTGTGGGGACGATGTCATCGATGCACATATTGATGAAGCCGGTGACTGAGGTGGTATACTCCTCAATGCCATTGGATGAATCCAGGAACATATTCTAGTCAGAGACTGTTTAGTGCTAGCAAAACAGTCCTGTAGCATAGCATCCGCGTCATCTGACCACTTCCATATTGAGCGAGTCACTGGTACTACCTGCTATAGTTTTAGCTTGTAAGCAGGAATCAGGAGGATATAACTACGGTCAGATATGGCAAATGGAAGGCGGGGGAGAGCTTTGCATGTGTCTCTGTGTGTGGCGTAAAGGTGGAAAAAAACGTAGAGTTTTTTTCCTCTGGTTGTAATTGTGACATGCTGGTAGAAGTTCGGTAAAATGGATTTAAGTTTACCTGCATTAAAGTCTGCGGCCACTAGGAGTGCCGCTTCTGGATGAGCATTCTCTTGTTTGCTTATGGCCTTATACAGCTTGTTGAGTCCGGTGTTATTGCCAGCATCGGTTTGTGGCGGTAAATAAATGGCTACGAAAAATATAGATGAAATCTCTCTTGGTAGATAGTGTGGTCTACAGTTTATCATGAGGTGCTCTACCTCAGGTGAGCAATACCTCGAGGCCTCCTTAATATTACACATCGGGCACAAGGTGTTATTGACAAATAGACACACCCCCACCCCTCGTCTTACCAGACATAGCTGTTCTGTCCTGCCAATGCAAAGAAAACCATATTGTTGTTCAGCCACGACTCGGTGAAACATCAGTTTTTAATGTCCCGTTGGTAGTATAGTCTTGAGCGGAGATCATCCAGTTTATTCTCCAGTAATTGCACATTGACCAATCGAACGGATGGTACAGGTGGCTTACCCACTCACAGACAAATTCTCACAAGGCAGCCCGATCTCCTCCCCCTGTATTTCGTCTTTTCTTAACGTGAATGATGGCGATTTGGGCATGGTCTCAGAGAAGCAGTAAATCCTTCTCATCGGATTCATTAAATAAAAACTCTTCATCCAGTTTGAGGTGAGTAATCGCTGTTCTGATATCCAGAAGCTATTTTCAGTCATAAGAGATGGTAGCAGCAACAATATGTTCAAAATAAGTTACTAAATAGCGCAGTTGGTTAGGAGCCCGTAAAAAGGCAGCCATCTGCTCCAGTGCCATTATATCAGTGAGAGCATGTGTAATTGTACACGCTGAACGGCTTTCAATATCTGGGAAAATATCCACATCGGGCAGCAGGTGAGTGAGTGTTGGATAATGTGGTGATAAGGAACCTAAATGTCACCATGGACAATATCTTCACTTCACTGTCATTGGCGAACAAGTTGCTTGCGAACAAAACAAGTCTGGTATTAATTACACTGTTAGAATGTGCAGTCAGAAAGACTGCTCATTAGCATGAAGGGGGGTCCGTGGCGGCCCAGTGGATCTAGTGTTAAATACAGTATATGTAGCCTTAGAAATGAGGTTCATGAAATCAATAACTTGCTTAACGTCGGAAAACATTCATATGCTGGCCATCTCTGAAACTCGCTTACATAATTCCTTTCGTGATACAGCGTGACCCTGTAGCAATACAGGGATATAACATCTACAGAAACAGCCAGCTGCTTCTCCTAGTTTTTATGAGAAATATTACTGTGATGAATAATCCAGTCTGCTTAATCAAACAACATACAGCTCAGACACCCATGTCTACCCCACAAGATATTCACAGTCCCCAAGTCCAAAACAAATTCACAGCAACGCACAGTATTGTACAGGGACTTGATCGCACGGAACTCCCCTTCCATCTCCAATTACTCAAGCAGAAAGCAAAATTACCTTTAAAAAAGCATAAAACACCATTTCATGGCACAAAAGGGACTGTGAAATGACATGCACACAAACACACTCACAATCTACACATTACTCTTAGTTGTATTGTTTGTATATCATTGTATTTTACATTTGTGTGACTGTTCTTGTCTATCTCTGTATCAGTGTTTAATTACATGTTGTGTTTAATGTTTTTGTGTGGACCACAGGAAGAATAGCTGCTGCTTCGGCAAAATGGGGATCCGAGTAAACCAATAAATGTGTTCTCTCCTATAATGAGATTTGAAGGTCCAAGTAGCACATTAATCGCCCATAACATGCTCTGTAGGAAGATAAAGTGAGATTCCAAGCTAAGCGTTTCTAGTTCAAAGGATGTTTTGCCATGATGTTGGTTCCATGTGTTGCACTTTTAGAATGAGAATGCAAATAGTGCTATAATGACAAGCACAATAAAAATTGGGACACCACTGTTGTTCATCTGAAGTGCTTTTACTGATTGGAATGATTGAAAATTGCGCTTTGGTTCGCTCAACCTACTCTATTCAATTAGTCTGAAATCAAATAACAAATTCGACAGATCAATGGGATTTTTTAATTGAATGAAAACTTCTAAATTGCTTTTAACACCTCATGCACATTGAATAGCGTTAGGGGCAATGTGGCGGCAGCCTATTAGAGTTAGAGACGTGGCTTATTGGGGGAGTGGCTTTCAGTTTGTTAAGTCATTGAAACAACCTAATTTCTTGATTTACAGGGAATTTATTTAAATGCTTAAAACCCAATTGTAGAAATTAGGTAATTCCAAATAAAAAAATAAACTTGGAACAAGATGGGTTATGTTTACATGAAATATTAGTTTGTATTTGCTATTTATTAGTTGACTAATTTACTTTTCACCAGTTTAAGTAATTTTTTTAGGTTGTTTCAAACAGTAATTTTGTACAGTGTGTTGCAGCCCTGTCGAACATCAACTTATGATTTACATGTTCCTCAGAGATGTGCCAAACACACATTATTTACATAATAATTGCAGAGATCATTTTCTGAGTATAACAGAAGGGGAGTTCCACTTCCTACACAGTCTCCATCCTGCTTATCGACAATGAATTTATGGGATCTTGTAGCACTCAGCACTCAACCATTGAGTGGCACCCCATTGATCTCAAGGTGTACTACCACCGATACATGGCTTTCTGAATTACCCTTAAGGTGCAGGAAGAGTGCTCAGACAGTCCGCAAAGATGGGGTTGTGTCTGGATAAATATTTCAACACTTGGGCTTTGTTTATTGATTGAGTCAGTAATTTCCACACATGCCTCCCTTGAGACAGGGCACTAATGAAGGTGGTTCCACCATGTCCAGCCGAAGCTTCCCACAAAGACATCCTCCCGTGCCTCTGCCTGTGAATTATGGGATAAAACATTAACAGCTTAAAAAATATATAAAAAAATAATGATTTCCATGCGATGGGCAAAGTCTGGTGTCTTGTCAGTGTAGCTTAAGGAGGGTAAATGCATCCTTGGTTTGAAGCCAGACGTCTGGAGGAAGAAGACACAAGAAGGCCAGGTCTTTTAACTATAGTGTTTAGTGAGAAGGCCTGAGAAGGAAGTTCTTTATTTCAGCAGTATGAACCCTACATGTGGTTGCCTTGAGATGATCATAGACGGAATTAGTTAAACAGTGTCAAAAACAGTGGAAATATGGCACAACTCTAAACTTGTACTGTTCTCAATAAACAGATCATTCCTCGATAACATGTTGTTCTATAGTGTATGGTATTGCCAGTGCTAACACATCTGCCCAAAAGCAGCCAAATTGGATGTCACTTCTCTTGCCTCGGGCAGACAAACCACCCTAAATCCCAGTTGTTTGCATGCATGTCTTCGCTGTGCTCCTCTAAAAGAAAGAAGCCGTATTGGATTTGTGTGTGTCCCCCACGGGCTCCATAAAGAGTAAAATATCTCATGAAGTGGGTAGACCCATGCTGCGAGCAGTGCGAGGATAGTGGTTAATATATGTCCTCCTCGTGTCTAGCATCCTCTTGGGTGAGGAGTTAGTTTCCCACCTGTGGGGCCGCCGTAACAATTTGTGCTTACACGGAGGCCGCGGGACACCAGTACCGAAGCATAAAGCCAAGAGGGAAGTTGGCCGTTACTCAGACGTGCTAATTACAGCTCCTGTAAAGTGTACAGTGACTTCCCCCTGGCCTGGCGCCTCACGCCATCACTATAATGAGAACATTACGTTGATTCTGAATACCTAAATATCTCCTTAAGTGATCGATAATGTACATCATCATAAATCATGTCTAAGATGCCTAAAATTATGCCAAAAGTCAATACTGCATGTGGGAGCGCATTGAAGATGTTTAGAGAGCGACTAATGGCGAGGCATCGCCGACTTTGGGGAGAATTAGAGGGATATTCATGCATATTTATGGGCTTTTTTTTTTGCCAGAGCAGGTGGAGTTGCAGCGCCGCAGCTCGCAATGTACTTCTAGGTCCACTGTGTGCCTCTCAGCCCAGCAGGAACAGCACTGTTATACCAGCATCTCGTTGTGAACTTGGCCATGAAAGCCCACCATTAATTGTAAAAACAGTTAAGCTGGGCGACTAGAAGAGAAATGAGGAGAGTTCCTTGTTTAGTAGACAGAGAAGCTTTTTTTTAAGGGCATTAAAGCTGTGATTAGTAAAATTGTGTAAAATGAAGGAGAAATGGGGCGAATAGGGAAGCAAGGGTGCTGTGTTTGCACGCTTTGCTAGAATTTCTTAGATTTTAGATACATTTCGTCATGTAGTGTATGTGGACACCTGCTCGTCGAACATCTCATTCCAAAATCATAGACATTATTTTTGGAGTTGGTACTCCCTTTGCTGCTATAACAGCCTCCACTATTTTGGAAAGGCTTTCCACTAGATATTGGAATTTCTTAGATTTTAAGATACATTTGATAATGTAGTGTATGTGGACACCTGCTCGTCGAACATCTCATTCCAAAATCATGGGCATTATATTTGGAGTTGATCCCCCCCTTTGCTGCTATAACAGCCTCCACTATTTTGGAAAGGCTTTCCACTAGATGTTGGAATATTGCTGCGTGGACTTGCTTCCATTCAGCCACAAGAGCATTAGTGAGGTCGGGCCCTGATGTTGAGCGATTAGGCCTGGTTAGCAGTAGGCGTTCCAATTCATCCCAAAGGTTTTCGATGGGGTTGAGGTCAGGGCTCTGTGCAGGGCAGTCAAGTTCTTCCACACCGATCTTGAAAAAACATTTCTGTATGGACCTCACTTTGTGCACGGGGGCATTGTCATGTTGGAACAGGAAAGTGCCTCCCCAAACTTTTGCCACAAAGTTGGAAGCACAGAATCATCTGGAATGTAATTTTATGCTGTACTGTTAATATTTCCCTTCACTGGAACTAAGGGGCCTAGCCCAAACCATGAAAAACAGCCCCAGACCATTATTCCTCCTCCACCAAACTTTACAGTTGGCACTTTGCATTGGGGCAGGTAGCGTTCTCCTGGCATCCGCCAAACCCAGATTTGTCCGTCGGACTGCCAGATGGTGAAGCGTGATTCATCACTCCAGAGAACACGTTTCCACAGCTCCAGAGTCCAATGGCGGCGAGCTTTACACCACTCCAGCCGACGCTTGGGATTGCGCATGGTGGTCTTAGGCTTGTGTGCGGCTGCTCGGCCATGGAGCCCATTTCATGAAGCTCCCAGACGAACAGTTATTGTGCTGACGTTGCTTCCAGAGGCAGTAGTGAGTGTTGCAACTGAGGCCAGATGATTTTTATGTGCTTCAGCACTCGGCGGTCCCGTTCTGTGAGCTTTTGTGGCATACTACTTCGTGGCTGAGCCGTTGTTGCTCCTAGACATTTCCACTTCACAATAACAGCACTTACTGTTGACCGGGGCAGCTCTAGCAGGACAGAAATTTGCAGGGAAAGGTGGCATCCTATGATGGTGCCACGATGAAAGTCACTGAGCTCTTCAGTAAGGCCATTCTACTGCCAATGTTTGTCTATGGAGCTTGAATGGCTGTTTGCCCGATATTATACACCTGTCAGCAATGGGTGTGGTTGAAATAGTGTGGTCTACATACTTTTTCTTGCCACTGTATATACAAAAGCATGTGAACCCTTTGGAATTACCTGGATTTCCACATAGATGAAGATCAAATTTGATGACCAATTTAAGTCACAACAGACAAACATAGTGTGCTTAAACTAATAACACACAAATTATTGTATTTGTCTTGTCTATATTGAATACATAATTTAAACATTCACAGTGTAGGTTGTAAAAAGTATGTGACACCCTAGGCTAATGACTTCTCCAAAAGCTAATTGGAGTCAAGAGTCAGCTAACCTGGAGTCCAATCAATGAGATGAGATTGGAGATGTTGGTTAGAGCTGCCTTGCCCTATAAAACACACTCACAAAATGATGTGAACCATGCCTCGAACAAACAAGATCTCAGAAGATCTAAGATTAACCTCTCTATGGTATGTGGGACGGTAACTACCTGCATCACTAATGCCACTATTAACTAGAGGTGTTGCTGATGTATGGTGGATGTGTGGACCTGCCAGGCGGTTGACCCCATTTTTGAAAGGAAATTGTCGTTGCACATGTGTTTTGGCCAGTCTGATAACACCATTGCCTATTATTGAGGTTACAGCTAATCAACTTCTGGGAGCTGCCAATGACACAGAGACTCGGTACCAACCCAGGAGACGGCAGAACCGTGACGCTCCTTGGTCCGAGGGTACAGATAACATGCACACCAACCTGTTGGGGTCCCAGTAGGGGCCCCCACGAATACCAGACATCAAACAGGAATGATGGCCTGTGGCATTTATTGCCCAGTTTGGCCCAGCTATGTTGATGCTAAGCAGAATGCCTGGATCAATTATATCTACTATAATCAACAATGTTTGTTAAAACTACACCCAAACAGTACTTACGGGGATGGCTGAACGATTGGAGGCTACCTCTCAAACCAGTAGACAAAATAGACTAGAACTGGACATGATTCTGGCCAACCAGGGAGGTGTATGTAAAATGATTGGAGAACAGTGTTGCACGTTTGTCCCTAAACAATACTAGTCCGGATGGGAGCATTTCAAAAGCTCTGAGTGGGTTGGCAAGGTTATCAGTGGAGATGAAGGGCTTGCAGTGTGGAGGAGAGTGGACTGTTCCCCTGGCTGGGTGGTTGTTTTGGTAAGTACACTGCAATGATGATTACTGGATTTCTGACACTAGTTGTTGTTTTTCATTTCTGTGTTGCTTGTATCATACCTTGTTTGAAGAAGTTTGTTACAGATTTAAGGGGCTCTGGTATGATGCCGTTGCTTGATGCTCCAGTTGGAGAGGCTGATACGAAAACAAGCTTCCGCAGGAGAGTGGGCTGACAGAGGAGGACCCTTGGTTTGCTGGAGTTGATGTTGTTGAATGAATAAAAAGTGATGTTTGTCCTCCCTGTTGTGAAGGGTTGAAGTTCCCGGATGGCGACGAGCCCACCTGGTACAGGTTGTATAGAGGGATGGACCTGAGGGTTTAACATATTCTCGTTTTTTGGTTTACTAATGTGTGGTTGGCCACTCCAGGTGTAGTTATTGGAGTGGTCTCCTTTTTGGTCCTTGCTCATTTACGACTCAACTTACATTGATGCTATTGGTGTCCCTAGGGGGTGCCAGATGAATATAAACTGGTGGACCAAGTGACAGCTGGGTTTGAATCATCATTTTGCTGGTGATGTACAGTTAATAAAAATGTGGACAGAATTAATTACATTCATTTTAATGTTCAGAAACTGGGCAATTGGACTCAACAAGATTTGAGGCGGTCCATGGACAATTGGCAGCTACATCCCTGATGGCATTTCAAAACAGAATCGCGGTAGATATGTTATTGGCTGAGAAAGGGGGGGTCTGTGCCATGTTTGGTGAGCAGTGCTGTACTTTCATTCCCAACAATACAGCTACGGATGGGAGTCTGACTGAGGTATTGGAGGGACTCCGTACCCTTAATGGTAAGAGAACAGCATTCTGGAGTGGACACGTCTATGTGGGACTCATGGATGGATGCTTTTGGGAAATATAAGACGCTGGTTTCCTCCATCCTAGTATCTATTTCCGTGTTTGCAGGCATTCTTGTACTTTGTGGATGCTGTTGCATTCCATGTGCGCGCACGCTTGCTAGTCGTGTTATCACTGCCGCCATAGACCCTAATCAGGAAAGGGCCCAAATGTTCCCATTGCTTGATGATGGGGAAGCTGGACCTGTCTATCTATGAGGACTAAGATATTTTTATGTCACGTCTCTTGTGAGACGTGAAGAGGGGGAATCAAAAATTTGTCTTCTGACAAATTTTATCTAGTTTATTCACGTCTAGAAACGTGAAGAGGGGGATTTGTAAGAAATTGAAATAGTACTGGAGACTAGTATAACAACATTCCAACATAGGCTATCCTTTGTACAAAATGAACCCACCCTCTCTTTGTCCTTAGGCACATGCCGATCTCATTAGATACTAACCTCAGACACACACACACCCCACTCAGGACAGGCCCCTGAAACATCATTTAGACATACACATTCTTTCCAAGGGTGTGACTCAAGACAAAGAACTATGTCAAGAGCCAATGGAACGTCGACACCTGGTCCGAACAGGACCACTCACGACCAAGATTGACCAAGAGGAAGGCCAGACGACAAGACCACCTACTTTGCTAGTTGCCTATATAATTTGAATGTACTGTTTAGAGCGGCCTCTTCTCCGACGATTTCATAAGAATCTGACAGAAAGGGGCCGTGCACGTTTTTGCCTGATATCTTTACACTTGATTAAACGGCCTTATTATAAAAAG